>NC_069510.1:87392554-87517554 GCF_027579735.1 Bombina bombina
GTGTCTTGTTGACTCTCCCCACCATGAAAGATATTCATAAGGCGGTGAGAGTCCATGAGCCATTACTCCTGGGAATTAATAACCAAGCTGTGGAGTCCACGAATAATTAGCTGGGACAAACATTTTTTTTTAACAAATGCACATAATTGCCAGACATTGGTAGGAAAGGCCTTCAGGAAGCGAACACATCAACGTGGTAGAATTTAGAGAACGTATGTTGCTGCCTTTCAAATTTATTTAATATAATCCTCATTCTTGAAAATCCAAGAAGAAGAAACTAATCTAGAAAAAAAAGAGCAATAATGTGTTTTAGAAAAGGCTCTCCCGTCTCCAAGCAAACCTTGTAATTCCAGAGATTTAGCCAAAAAGCTAAAGAAACTGATGTGGTCCTCTGATCTTTACATGGACAAACACATTAAAGGATTGTCTAAAAACCATTATAATTTGAAAGTAGAATTCGAATGCTCTTACAATATCTAAATTAAGTAAGAGGCCATTAAAAAATGAATTCTTTGGATTAGGACAAGAAGATCGGCTATTATCTTCTGATTGATGATATCTGAAAAATCACTTTAGGTAAAACAATCATAAAGTCTTCCAGCAGAAGACATTGCTCAAAACATCAAAAAACTCCCAAGACAGAAGCTAAATGTCCAAAACATGTAGGTTTGAAAAAAGGGGATAAATTGGTTTTGAAATTGGATATATCCTGACTAAGCCAGGACCCGGATAAAAGAGCACTTGTCAGATATTAGAGCAGGCATTCTAACTACACCCCTTATTAAACATTTTTCAGGTATTCACCAGAAAGACATAAGGTTCTTTTCTTAGACAATCATTGATAAGGTACCTTTTTAAAAAAAGGAGGAGGTGACAGGGTACGTAAATTAGGGGAAAGGGAGGCTTTCTGGATTTTCAAATTGAGAACGAGAACTCCAGAAGGTCTCAATTCTGAATTTGACTTAATCAATTTTTGGTAAATTAATACTATCCCCTTACACCTTAGAAGGTATTGATTACCCTTTGCACTTCCTCCTTTTGTAAACTTTTCTCCCTCTTTTCTTTGTTTTTGTTTCGATTTTCAGGGATTCAATCCCCCACCCTAGCATTTTGGTGGGCCCCTGTACTTGGGTAATTAATGTATAAATGGGTAATACAGCTTTAAATTATCCTTCTGATGGCACAATGTGTAATATATATTGTCCCTGTATTAGTCGGACCTGTTGCGATTATTAGGTGTGAAAGAGTGACCATACTCTGTCCGGGATGTTCTTGTTTATTTATTTACTTAGACACCTAGTTGTGACAGTCACTCATATTTAGGTCCTCGCACATACACCTCCGTTTTATCCTCTGAAAACATTCAACCCCATTCTGGGTTTTTGTCATCATATATTAGTCATTGCTAGGTTGCTAATTTCCCAGTAGTATGAGCAGGTATGTCTCATAGGGCCACTGTTTCCTATAATATGCCCAATGCTGCACAGATATTATTTAAATCTAGCGTTTGGTATAATTGGGGTAAAGTTGTTATTTCCATTTAGTGGGATTATTGTACATATATACACACTCTCATTTAACTTTGATAGGAGCGCTTCACCCAATACAATAATTGATTATGATTTCGCTAGGCAACACGAAAGGGAGGGGGCGTAGGGTTCATTGTTAACCTGATTGGCCATATAGAAAGTAGGTGTGAGAACCGGATGGCCAATCATGGTGGAGGCTTCAGTTTTTAACTTCAGGTGTGTGTTTAGAATTTTAGCATGGTTATGAGTAAGGCTAATGCTGAAACACGTCAGCCATAGCCTCTTGTTCACCTCTCTGTATGTTTTACACCGGAGGCACTGTCCCCCGCCACACTATTTCGGAACTTTCCGATTTTTGGATTAATTTTCCAATAAATTCTTATGCTCACTTTACCACCCGTGCTTCTCGTATTTCTTGTTAATAAGCCTGAATAAACCCTTGATGTCAAGACACATCAATTTTATTGTAGTATGAAACAGAAAAAGCAAAATATGACTATATAAAGAGTTAGCAGATAAGTCATTACCTGAACTGACTGAATTCTTAAAGAATGCCATCTAAAACTCTCGTTTTCAAAAGCAGGAAAGAAACAACTTTCCAAATAATTTGGGAAATTTTACTTTACGGCCTGAAATAAGGTGTTCAAGACAGCATACATTAAACCTTTTTGTTACAATAGGTATACAATCTCTAATCCATCAAGATGAAAGACTTGTGATCTTGATGATTGGAGAAAGCTTGATATCTGAATCTGATTCACAAACCAAGTTTTGTGGGGCCTGATTGGAGCAGTCAGACTAATGAAGACTGTTCTATTCAATTTGAACTATGACTCTTGGAAACAGAAGTCATCTTGTCTATATCTGGGAGACCCCATTGTTCTACAATTTAGTAGAAAACTACTTGAAGGAGAAATATTCCTGTGCAAGGGATTACCTGCTAAGGAATCTGCTTCCCAGATTTCCTTCTTGGGATGCGAAATATAGAAACTGTTTCTGTGCCCAATCAAAAAACTTTCGGATTTCCTATATTATTGCTAAGGAACTGCAAGTTCCCCCTTGATTATGGATATAAGTTACAGCTTTAGCATTGTCTGAATGAAAACTCAGATACGTTTCTCCTTTCAGAAGAGGACAGCTCTGAAGGGACCTAAATAGTCCAAGTTAATTATTGATAACCTCGCCCTCACTTCTTCACCTTCCTCCTGAGAGGCAAAGAAAAGACTAGAATACCAGAGAGTTGAGAGGGATTAAATGCTCTTAGAGCTATGGGAATCTTTACATCCTGCTAGTAACCAAGATTTGAATCCCAAGTGTAATGGCTCATGGACTCACTATCTTTTGAAATAAACTATATATATGTATATATATATATATATATATATATATATATATATACACACACACACACACATCACATACATACACACACATTCTGCAAATTGATAACCTCTAGAAATATCATAATTATTTAGGTCTAGTCTTATTGTGGGTCATGCTTTGTTCACTCTGATTAATGTTTATAATTAGCATAGTTAAAATATAATTATAAATAGGTTCCTCAGATCACTCACTGGTTTAGGAAGGCAAAAAGGTATCGAAGGACAAGCGTGACAGCTGGCGGTAGCCGTAGCACAAGCTGCTTGAGTTGTGCTGCTCTCTCTTGCGGGTTCTCGAGCTCTGAAACAAGAGAAGGATAATCTTAACCTCTTAATGTGTTAGAATATTGATTCAAATCTTTTCACGGTTAAAAAAAAGGGAAAACAATGATCATTTACTATCACTGCAGTGCCTAAAGGGACAGTCTGCACCAGAATTGTTATTGTTTAAAAAGATAGATAATACCTTTATTACCCATTCCCCAGTTTTGCATAACCAATGCGGGTATATTAATATATGTTTTACTTCTATGATTACCTTGTATCTAAGCCTCTGCAGACTGCACCCTTATCTCAGTGCTTTTGACAGACATGCAGTTTAGCCAATCAGTGCAGACTCCTAAATAACTCCACGGGAGTGAGCACAATGTTATTTATATGAACAAATTTTTTTTCTTTTTCTTTTGAGTAAACTCATTTTAGAAATACTCTGACTCCAAACAAGAGATCTATGCAATACTCATATATGAACAAATGTCATATGAGCAATAATTTTGTTAGAGGCATTATGGATGTGTTGTAGGCCGTGGCCGGACTGTTATCCGACGGACATCGGAGTCATAACTTAAGTTTATATCAGAAAGATCTCACTATGGATGTGAGCTAATCACAACTGATGTTACTTGCAATTACTATAATACTGGTGGGATATGGCTGACCTGCTGGATGGCAATTAATGGAATTCAGGTGGAATAAAGTTATTAGAATGAAAAATAATTAATATTTAATTAAAAAACGAAGATGGAGGGGAGGAAGACAAACAGTGATGTAAGTCCATCTGAAGGAATTAGGAAAACTACTACAAAGAGACAGGTAAAGGGAAGAAAATAAATGAAATATAAGAGAGAATTGTTTTTTAAGATTTTCTTTTTTTCTCTATATACTTTAATTCCACTATTTCAAGCCAAGACTATACCAACCCCTGCTGGCTTTAGAATGGAAGCATCTTTCTCTGAGCAGCGCGCCGGGTGGGAGGAGTTACAAATACAATCTAGCTACACAAGTTGCACAGTACTACGCAACGTGCGTAGGGAGATTGCAATTTTACTCCTCCTCCGTCGGTTTTTACTGACATCCAGCCAGGCACTGTAGGGAGTTGCGGTGCAACGGGGGTTACACCATCAGAGGAGATTCATTCCTGCTTGATGGTGTCAAGGACCACCAACATCTTCTCGTGGACCACTGGTTGGCGACCGCTGATTAAGACTTATCCATAGCTTATTCTACAGATTACAGCACCAAGATCTTAACACCTACCCCATAATATAGACAACCCCTGTCTCTGGAACACATTCTGGGCATATGGTTATTGTTACAACACAGCATCAAAATTAGGCAGACAAATAATATGTGAACCCATTCAATAATAAAAACAATATTCCAGTAGGAGTTAAAGGGACAGTAAAGTCAAAATTAAACATTCATGATTCAGATAGAGCATTCAATTTTTAACAACTATCCAAATTTACTTTTATTATCAAATTTACTTTGTCTTTTTGGTATCTATTATTGAAGAGTAAAACTAGGTTGGCTCATACGAGCTCAGGAGTGTGCACGTGTCTTTAGTACTCTATGGGAGCAGTGTTTTGCGACATTATTTATAGCTTTGTTATAGAATGTTGCAAAACACTGCTGCCATAGAGAACTAACTACAGACCCGTGCACACCCCTGAGCCTACCAAGTTTTGCTCTTCAATAAAAGACACCAAGAGAACAATGCAAATTTGATAATAGAAGTTAATTTGGAAAGTTGTTTAAAATTGCATGCTCTATCCGAATCATAAAAGTTTAATGTTGACTTTACTGTAACTTTAATTATATTTAAATAATACACTCTATCTACACCAAATGTGGGGCACAAGAGGTAGCATTTCCAGGGACATTTCCAGGACAAAAAAATCCAAGGACATGAGACAAAATTCAGGGGCTGTCCCTGGAAATCAGGGACTGTTGGCAACTATGCATTTGTTATGTGCAGGGTACTCACGGATACAGGATAGCAGGTCGTTGAACATATCATTTGGGAAGAGGGGCTTTTCCAGGCCTCTGAAATAGAGTTTCAGGACTCCCGCCACAGAATCCACATCATGCCCAGTGTAGCTGTCTTCTAACGGATCCTCACCTGTATAAAAAGTAGTAAAAGGACCCTTTAGATGCAGTAGAATAAAATAAAAATCAAGTGCATAATAAAATGACAATGTAATAGCACCTACTCTGAATTTTAAATGAGCATTTTTCAAAATATATTTAAATGTCCCAGCTTCCTGTATCATGTGACAGCCATCAGCCAATCACAGCCTCATATACATATACACTGTGAATTGTTGCACATGCTCAGTAGTAGCTGGTGCCTCACAAAGTGTGCATTTATAAAAAATACTGTAAACAACTTGATAATGGAAGTGCAACGCATATTCTATCCGAATCATGAAAGTTTAAATTTGACTTTAGTATCCCAGTTGTTGAGCAAAATTTGGCATTGCCTGTATTTACACTCTATGCCTGTAGAGGGCAGCATTCCTATGTGAATATGGTTCTCCATGAGTAGCGAAAAGTACAATACAGTACAAATCATTCTTATGCACAAATTGCATGCACTAAATCATTAGAATATGTAACTTTTGCTTTAGGGAGCCCTGATAAATATCGACCCCGTGTAATTTCAATACAAATTGTATATTTTCCATTAAATATAACTTTTGCAGAACAATTTTGTTACAATTTTTAATGGGATTTAATTAGACAGTTTCCTTGAATTTTTGTTTAAAAGATAGATAATACCTTTATTACCAATTCCCCAGTTTTGCATAACCAACACTGTTATATTAATATTCTTTTTACCTCTGTGATTACCTTGTATCTAAGCCTCTGCAGACTGACACTTATCTCAGTTCCTTTGACAGACTTGCATTTTAGCCAATCAGTGCTGGGTCTTGTATAACCATTATTCTCCACAGGAGTGAGCACAATATTATCTATACAGCACACATGAACTGGCACTGTCTGGTTGTTGTGCAAGATTTAAAAAGCTAATACAAAGCACTGAGATAAGGGGCAGTCTGCAGGGACTTAAAAACAAGCAAACTTATAGGTTATAAAGTATAATATAACAGTGTTGATTATGCAAAGCTGGGGAATGGGTCGTAAAGGCATTATCTATCTTTTTAAACAATAAAAAAAAATAATTAAGTAGACTGTCCCTTTAACAATGCAATATTTTGCTGCATCTTATTTTAATAAATCATTTATTTGTTTCATACAATTTTTGCTTCAGGTATGCTTTTCAACAAAAGATACCAAGAGAAATTAAAAAAATGTGACAACATAAATAAATTGGACGGATGCTTAAAATTGCATGCTCTGTCTGAATCAAGAAAGATTAATTTTGGCTTTACTGTCCCTTTAAACTCATAGGTAAAGTTAGTTTGTTTAGTAAGCCTTGTCAGTACTGAACTGGATGTGTCCAGTAAGCCAATCAGGAGTGGTAGTCACATATGGCCAATCATCAGCTGTGTTTTGATCAGAAGCTGCAAGGGAAGCAGCTCCCAATAGAGACTTTATATATGTGTTTAAGTCTTTATAGGGTGTTAAACAAATAGTTAGAGTCAGTAATTTATGCTATGTCTACTGCATATTAAGCACATTTTGCCTGCACTGACTGTGGTAGGAAGCATGATATTAGAATGTAAAAAAAAATAATTTAAAAATAATATAAATCTTTCCAATTAACTTCTATCGACAAGCTGAAACTTGGCCCCTCTCCATGAGAGCATTCTGAAATAGGCTCAGGAGTGTACACAAATCTTAAGCCCTACATGGCGGTAATGTTTGCCATAATTTTTATAACAATGCTATCCATAGAGGGAATAACCTTGACCCTACTTAAAGGGACAGTCTAGTACAAAATAAACTTTCATGATTCAGATAGGGCATGCAATTTTAAACAACTTTCCAATTTACTTTTATCACCAATTTTGCTTTATTCTTTTGGTATTCTTAGTTGAAAGCTAAACCTATGCTAATAGCTTATGATAATTTCTTAGACCTTGAAGGCCGCCTCTTATCTGAATGAATTTTGACAGTTTATCACCACTAGAGGGTATTAGTTCATGTGTGTCATATAGATAACATTGTGCTCATGCATGTGGAGTTACCTAGAAGCCAGCACTGATTGGCTCAAATGCAAGTCTGTCAAAAGAACTGAGATAAAGGACCAGTCTGCAGAGGCTTAGATACAAGGTAATCACAGAGGTAAAAAGTGCATTAATATAACTGTGCTGGTTATGCAAAACTGGGGAATGGGTAATAAAGGGATTATCTAACTTTTAAAACAATAACAATTCTGGTGTAGACTGTCCCTTTAAGTAAGCTCTGATGAAAAGGTGCCAAGTTTCAACCAACGATAACAAGAGGAAGAGATACATGTGGGAACAGAATTGAACTGGAAAGTTTTGTTCATTCCGTCTGAAATTAAAGTTTCATTTTGAATTTCACGTCCCCTTTACGTGTGTAAATATAACTGACACCTTTTTGTAGCCCCTCCATGAAAGAAAAGATTTAGCAGCCAATGAGAAAGGAAAACATCATCAAATATTGATACAATGTTGCTGGTGACTGCATTGTGTCTGCCGTTGTAGGATACCAACAAGCTCAGCACATTTGTGCAATTAAAGTGAAGGAAAACTTTCATGAATCAGTGCCCTGTTTTTTTAAAAAAAATAATAAAAACAGGGGCAAGTTCATTCATGAAAGTTTACATTGCAGCGTATTTTGAAAAAGACTTACCTTTATCTTCAGCAAAGCCCGGGTCGGCGATCCCCCGCCCGCAAGTCCTCTGTACTTACGTCACGAATGACGAAACTGGCTTCCTACAATCACAGCTCCCCCCCCCCCCCCCAGAACGACCATCTTGAGAGGCCACGCCGTGATTGGAGGAAGCCGGTTTCGTCATTGCTGTGTAAGAACAGCAGGAAGAATCGGGTGTGGGGGGGGGGTCGCCGATCCGGCTTTGCAGAAGATAAAGATAAGTATTTTTCAAAATACGGTGCAATGTAAACTTTCATGAATGAAAGTGCCCCTGTTTTTAATAGTTTTTTTTTAAAAACAGGGCACTAATTCATGAACATTTACATTCCCTTTAACCATTTCCTTATTATTTTGCGTCTTTATGTTTTATGTCATTTATTGGGTACCTCGCACGATTATATTATTTTAATGGCAGGAACACCCACTAAAGAAGCTGTGGAAAATATAAGTGAGGGGATGCGCAATAAATTTCTATCATAATCTACATCAAAAGCTTCTATGAATCTAGGCCGGTGTCTCATGGTGTGACTTGACAGCTCTGGCATTAAATTCAGTGCATCATATCTATATTGCTTTAGTCACAGAGAAAAACAAGCGCAGATGGAGAGGACTATTCATCTCTAGGTAGCACGTTCGTTTTATAAAGCAGCCACCCACTGAATTAAAAAAAAGCTGAAACATTCGAAAGAGAGTTAGATCTGAACCAGGTAGAAGTGAAGAGAGAAATTAGTGATTCTTGATAACATCTGTGTCACTGGTTTTCACACCTGTTCTCCGGCCTCCCCAACAGGTCAGATTTTGAGGATATCTGAACTAGCGCACAGGTAAAATAATCAGCTAATTAGTAAACATTATTATTTTACCTGCTCTCATCCAAGGTTGCCCTACAAACCTGGCCTGTTGGGGAGGCCCGAGGATCTAGTGATCTATGTTCTTACATAGGTTGCCAACTGTCCTCCAAAAAAATACTGCATGAACTTCAGGTGCCTGGGCACAGACAGTGGGGTCACTCAACGGTCCCCTATTAGGCCACACCCTAGACCAGTGATGGCTAAACTTGGCACCTCTAAAGTTTCAGAACTACATTTCCCATGATGCTCAACTAGACTGCAAAGTACCTAAGCAGCATGGGAAATGTAGTCTCAAAACATCTGGGGTGCCAAGGTTAGCCATCGCTGGTCTAGACCCTACCATAGATATTTTTCATAATTGAGAAGGAATTTTATCTTCTTGGCTGCAGTAACACACTAATCGTTTACCTCCTTGACTGCCAGTAACAGTGATTTGACCCCCCCTTGACACCAGTATCATACAAAGAACAGAATTTTTATACCTACCCCCCCCAGTTTTCAGTAAAACCAGATGTGGACTTCCTGCCCAATGTGCTTAGAGGGATATGGCTGCACCTCGCTGAAGAGCCCAACAGAAGGTCGAAACAATTGTCAGGGGTTGCCATGTTCTTTGTTCAGAGCAGTGAAATGCACAATTGGGCTAAAGAGGCTGCTCCAAGGTGGTAACTCACCTATAGAACAAGCTACTGAGCTTTCATTCCTGGTTGAGGGCTTCTCTTTCTGTAAAAGCACAGGTTTCTCCAGTGGCTACATATAACTCGCACAGAGCAGTGCTTGAACATCCCCATGTCTGACAGTAACACATAAGACAGTGATATTTTTTACCCTTCTTGGCTGCCAGTATCCTGGAGTAGTGTGTATGTAAGTGTAAATAATGGAAAAAAATGGGGATGCGCTCCAGATAGAGCTTACTGTCTGCCTTTGGTGTATTGTGTATACAAATGACGTATATGTGTCTAGATAATAAAATGTATTTAAATAGACTAAGCTGTATGCCTATGAATTAGATAAACAAATAAAAACAATAATGTCCACTGTGAGGAACATAGTGAGGAAATAGAAGACTACAGGCACAGTTCTTGTTAAGGCCAGAAGTGGCAGGCCAAGTAAAATATCGGAGAAGCAAAGGCAAAGGATGGTTAAACGGTCAAAAACAGCCCACAGACCACCTCCAAAGACCTGCATCGTTCAACAATTCAGCGCACTTTGCACAAGGAGAAGCTGTATGGGAGAGTGATGTGGAAGAAGCCTTTTCTGCACACACGCCACAAACGCACATTTGGACAAGCCAGCTTCATTTTAGAAGAAGGTGCTGTGGACTGATGAAACAAAGATTGAGTTATTTGGTCATAACAAGGGGCGTTATGCATGGCGGCAAAAGAAAACAGCGTTCCAAGACAAACACTTGCTAGCCACAGTAAAATTTGGTGGATGTTCCATCATGCTGTGGGGCCAGTGCTGGTACTGGGAATCTTGTTAAAGTTGAGGGTAACATGGATTCCACTCAATATCAGCAGATAATTGAGAATAATGTTGAGGAATCAGTCACAAAGTTGAAGTTACGCCGAGGCTGGATATTTTAACAAGACAATGACCCAAAACACTGATCAAAATCTATCTGGCATTTATGCAGAGGAACAAGTACAATGTTCTGGAATTGCCATCCCAGTCCCCAGACCTGAATATCATTGAAAATCTGTGGGGTGATTTGAAGCAGGCTGTCCATGCTCATCAAACCTAACTGAATTGGAGATGTTTTGCAAGAAGAAATGGTCCAAAATACCTTCATCCAGAATCCAGACTCTCATTACAGGCTATAGAAAGCGTCTAGAGGCTGTTATTTCTGCTAAAGGAGGCGCTATTAAATATTGATGCAATATTTCTGTTGGGGTGCCCAAATTTATGCACCTGTCTAATTTCGTTTTGATGCATATTGCACATTTTCTGTTAATACAATAAAACTCATTTCACTACTGAAATATTACTGTGTCCTTCAGTTATTTGATAGATGATAAATTAAATTGCTGATCCAAACACCCAATCATTTATAAATGAAAATCATGGAAATTGTCAGGGGTGCCTAAACGTTTGCATACGGCTGTGTATATATATATATATATATATATATATATATATATATATCAATATAAAACTCTGCAATACACTTGTATTATTTATTTTGTCCCCTTTTCCTGTAATACCATTCTGAAATGTGAGCTTTTCAGTACCTGTTAGAAATGGAAGAGCAGAACACTGTTATATTCCACACAGCCATTGGCTGCACAATTTAGTGACTTTTTTTATAACTGTCCATAATTGGCCACAGGAAAGAAGGTAACCTAAGTTACAACATGGCAGCTCCCATTGTTTTATAGACACTAAAACTTTATACTTATTTTCTCAATATTTAAACAGCAAATGAGATTTTACAAATACATCTACATATTATTATCAGACTAATCTTCTCTTTGAATGCATCACTCTACCTAGCATTTGTTTAGGGTTTAATATCCCTTTAAACTGAACTAGACATTTAAGTGCCCAGTATTTTTGTATAAATTTAACTGGACAGTCTGCTGAAATACTGGGCTGTACAGTTGAATATGGGACACCTGGCAACCCTTGTCCTTACACATATTCTAACCACCATATCCAGTTCACTAACCTCTCTCAAAAGCGCTGCGAATCTCATTCACCTGAACTTGGGATCCTGGAACACGGAAAATACCTTCATGCTGCAAACCTGGCAAAAAGAAAAAAATAAATAAAGTAAGAGCATGAAACATTCTGGGAAATTAGTGGTTTTAATTTGGGAGTAATACGAATAGATAAACAGTCACAAAAATGCTGCCTCATTTGCTGAATTTATTAAAAAAAAAAAAAAAATTTTTTTTTGTTATTTAAGAGATTATATAGAAGTGGTTTAGCTGCTGGATAGCCAGGTTACATATACGGGTATCGCTGCTCGGAGATAACGGCAGGGCACATCCAGGAAATACACAGCTATAACGGAAACTATCGTCTCTAGAATACACGCAACTGTGATTTTGGCACACTTTGAAAGACTCGTGGGGGATGGAAGCTGCTCCTATGTAGAAGGGTGTTCCTATCAGTTGGCTTCACAAAAAGCATATCAAATAGCATTGTGATTCACCTGAGTGTAAGGACACAATCTCTTTCTGAGGTTTCTAAAAGAAGTGAATTGATACACACATGCAAGGAGCCTATGACTAGAGACAACCAACTACTTAACAACCTGTGCGGCACTTACCTCATTTTGATTGAGGTAATTTCTTGTAAGCAGGAAGTCTATTTACTAATCTGGGTTTCTGTGGGTACATCAACTTACCAGAAGTTTAGTTCACCTGATTCATTTGACGTGGGAACTTTCTCATCTATTTATTTCTGGACTACAGCTATTTGGACTTATTTTACAATATAGACATATATGTATATATTATAGGGATGTACATGTTCTGAAGTTTTTTAAATTTTATATGTAATATATTAATTTTGTGTGCAGTTTTATGTATGAATTTGTACCAATTTATCTATTGAATTTTATTAATATTAACTGATTAATTTTCAGTTTTAAGCACTATTTTGCACCTGTAAACCATTCTTTATAATCTATATATATATATATATATATATATATTTATATATATATTTTTTATATATATATATATATATATATATATATATATATATATATATATATATATATATATATATATATAAATATATAAAAATAAATATATCATTGGTCTTCTGAAAATCCGGATCTTGTGTGTATCCAAATGGATTTCCAAATAATGGCAGGCACTCAGAGAAAAGTTCCAACACCTTTATTTGCTCAAAGCACATAACGTTTCGGCCCCTTACAAAGGCCTTGGTCACATGTATGCACAAAACATATATACAACATACCCCTAGTGTGGCTAAATATATACCCCTAATCCTTACCTGACTCGTCACATAAGCCTGCGAATGCCTCGCTCACAATACACAGCTGTACCGCATCTAGACACAAACGCGTCATCAAAGTGCGCCCAGTGCCATGGCAACGTAACCAAGCTTGGCCCATAACTACTGCGCAAACTCAATCGCGATTCCAGGTACTCATGACCCCTGCTGATGACATAGTTGGTATCCGTCGGCATGACAACAGGGAACCATACAGTAATACTAAATAAAGTGTATATGCATTGTTGGGGGCATATGACAAAATCGGCAGAGTGCCTATATACAAAATGATAATATAAACAAAAAGTCACTAGCAAAATTAGTAGATCACACCTCATAACTCCTGAGTGAAAAACTTATAAGAACTTAAAAACTTTAGGTACCAAAAGCTGATTAGAACCAGATTTTACAGCCCACTAAGCCAAATGATCCTATATAGTAATATTGCTAAACGGCATTACATTTTAAAAACAACGTGCCTCAAGGACATGGTAGAGAATCATATAAATGAGGAGAGGAAACCCACAGTCCTATTTGTAAAAGCAGCTGTAGTCCACCATCATATTTTATCCTCTAGGAGTAATTGTGTCCAACATATGGATCCATCTCGATTCCATCCTTAATAAGGCTCTAGCTCGATCACCACCACATCTAGATCTCGGGATGTGGTCAATCAATATTGTTCTCATGGATGAGATTGCATGTCCGGCTTGTTAGAAGTGCCGTGCCACAGGTTGGTCCGATCCACCTTTTTCAAATGCTGTTGTTTCTTCCTGTGGACCTCCTCTGTGTTATTGCGAACAACACGCAGGAGCTGAGAGGAGCTAACCCCTGTTTTCTGAAACTTTGGGTGAAAGCTAGAGAAATGCAGTAAAGAATTCTTATCGGTGGGCTTACTGTACAGTGTGGTATGTAATTTGAGTCCTAGATCGGTATCCCTTTATGTGCAAAGGAGGGCTACCAAATGGTACATGGTCTAAAAAATAAAACTTACCAGGATAGGCTCAATGACCTAAATATGTATAGCTTAGAGGAGAGAAGGGAAAGAGGTGATATGATAGCAACTTTCAAGTACATTAAAGGGTTTAGTAAAACTGAGGCTGTGGGTATTTTACATAAAATGGAAAATTCAAGAACAAGGGGTCATGAGCTCAAGCTAAAGGGTAGTAGATTCAGGAGTAATTTGAGGAAGCACTTCTTTACAGAAAGAGTGATTGATTTATGGAATAAACTTCCTCAAGAGGTAGTAGCAACAAACACTGTGGGGGACTTTAAAAATGCATGGGACAAGCATAGGGCTATCCTACGAACTAGATAAGTTTATACTGTTAGGTAAGGTGGGGCAGACTTGCTGGGCCTATGGCTCTTATCTGCCGTCAATATCTATGTTTCTATGTTTCTATGTATCTCAACATCCAAAAAGTGGATTTTATCAGGATCACGGTCCAGTTTAAAACGGACAGTGGACTCAATAGTATTTAAATGGTTAAACCACTATGTTAGAGTATCCATCCCACCTCCCCAAATCAAAAAGATATTGTCTATGTAGCGACGGTAGAACTTGATGGAGTCCTGTTCTGGAAGAAGAATATGTTCGTGTTCATACATTGACATGTATATATTTGCATACATTGGGGCCATGTTAGACCCCATCGCTGTGCCCAAAGCTTGCAAATAAAAAAAATTCCCAAAATGAAAATAATTATTTTCCAGACAGAACTCTATCAAGTGTATCAAAAACCCAATTGGTGGACTCATGTAGTATACATTCTGTGTCAGGATTCTTCTTACCATCTCCAAACCATGTCCATGGGGAATGATTGTATACAAGTTGATGACATCCATTGTCACCAGGATGTCAGTCGACTTTATATGCCGTTTAGCAATATTACTATATAGGATCATTTGGCTTAGTGGGCTGTAAAATCTGGTTCTAATCAGCTCACCTAGAGCTTTTGGTTCCTATAAGTTTTTCACACAGGAGTTATGAGGTGTGATCTACTAAGTTTGCTAGCGACTTTTTGTATGTATTATCATTTTGTATATAGGGACGATTTCGTCATATGCCCCCAACAATGCATATATGCTGATTGCAAGCTATTTAGTATTACCGTATGGTTCCCTGTTGCCATGCCGACGAATATCAACTATGATGTCATCAGCGGGTGCCATGAGAACCCGGAAATCGTGATTGAGTTTGCGCAGTAGTTATGGGCCAAGCTTGGTTACGTTGCCATGACACTGGGCGCACTTTGATGACACGTTTGCATCTAGATGCGGTACAGCTGTGTATTGTGAGCAAGGCATTTGCGGGCTTATGTGACAAGTCAGGTAAGGATTCGGGGTATATATGTAGCCACACTAGGGGTATGTTGTATATATGTGACCAAGGTCTCTGTGAGAGGCCAAAACGTTATGTGCTTTGAGCAGCTTTGAACACAATAAAGGTGTTGGAACTTTTCTCTGAGTGCCTGCCATTATTTGGAAATCCATTTGGATACACACCGGATTCGGATTTTCAGAGGACCAATTTTGAATGTTTATAGTAGTGCATCGAGGTGATGGTTGTTATTGGTGAGTGCTGTTCTCCTTTGTCGATTATATATATATATATATATATATTATATGTGTATAGATACATAATTAAAAAAATAAATCATCAGATATATAGAGAAATATGTATTTATGAATAAATAGAACATATTCTGCTATGTGAAGACAATTGGAATGTAAAATATATTCATATTTTCTTGTCTGGTTAGCGTACTTGAGAATATGCGAATAGGTTGACATGCCAGTAGAGTGTTAGGTGTTTGTTTTTTTACAGTTTATTGCTCCATTGACGCGGGATATTGTAACTTTTTGCGCGCATCAGGTTAGCACTTGAGCAAAAACGGTTTACTTTCAACTTGTAATATGAACGCTACCAGACGCGTGCAAAAAGCTTACTTCTAGCAGATTTAGCTCAAGAGCAGGGGTGTTAAATAACGCTCCATTTATAATCCGGCCCTTCATAAACCCCCGTAGGTCAAATGGTTCATTGGGAAAACATTTTACAGTTTACTGTCCCTTTAAAGGGTTTCAGAACACACAAACACTTGACAGGTTGTAACAAATAATTGACAACTCTTTTTCTCTCTATTACAACATATTTATCAAACTACCTTATACTTAGTGCAGGCAATAATTACTGTATCTCTATTGCTCAGTCTGCCTGATGATGTCATTTTGCATTAGCGTGTGCTCAGGCGTGAACGTCTGACATATAATTACAGTGAGCCGTGCTTAACGCACAGGTCTCATGAAGTACAGGTTACTGCATGAGGCGTCGGCTATTTTTGCCCTTTTTTGCTGATTCGCATGGTTTATAAAACTAATGATTAAGAAAGAGATAGTTTATTTATAATTGTGATTTCTGGTACTTGTTAAATCCTTATAAACTCAAGGGGAGAGAGAAGATATGAAGTTTATACACCATTTACAGTTTTAAAGGGACATGGAACACAAAACAAAATGCTCATGATTCCAGATAGAATCTTTCCATGCACCTTTCCATGAGAGCATACTGAGGTACACTCAGGTGCATTCACATGTCTTGAGCACTATGGGCTAGATTACAAGTAGAGCGCTAATTTATTGCACACCTGTAAACGGGCTAATTCACCAGTTTACAGGCGCGCAATAAATAACCAGCCATCACAAGTGGCTGGTTGTTGTTACCACAAGCAAGGTAGAAGTTAGCGCTCAAAAAATTAACCAGAGGTCATACCTCTGGTTAATTTTTTTTAAATGTCCCCAAAATTGAACAATCTGATTCTTGGGTTCCCTTTTCCATGTTGATTTAAAGGATAACTAAATACGGCAGTATTGAATAATTGTTAAACACACAATAAAAAAAGACAATGCAATAAACTTGAATTTTAAATTCACAGTAGAATATTTTCTGGCAAATTTCAAAGCTCATCCAATTTTCTTTCCCCCTAAATCATGTGACAGCCATCAGCCAATCACAATATGCATATAAGTATATACTGTGCATTTCTGCACATGCTCAGTAGGAGCTGAAACCTCAGAAAGTCTGCATGTTTTAATAATGGAATTATGTTGGAATTACATTGCAATATAAATGCTTTATCTGAATCATGAAACTTTAATATTCATTTGAGTGTCCCTTTAAGTTGAAGAGCATTAATCTTTAAAAAAAAAATCAAATTAAAAATAAACTTTCTCTGCAGTTTTCTAGCCGTGTCTCAATATTGTTGGGATTTTTTTTGTCTAAAAGAACATGAAACAATAACGTCAATCATAAATCATTTTGCCTGAGTCACTTATCTCTACAGTAAGTGCGCTTCCATTTGCTTATTGTGTAGGGCCGTATTTCTCGGCCTATGATATGTGTACTCCTGGGGTACCTGTAGCTTTGGTAAGGGGTACTCAGTAGATTGTCCTTTCATTGAAATGTCAATTTTGATGGATCGGTGCCCGGTTTTTAATAATCCTATTAAAAACAAGGTCACTTTAATTGCTCAAAATTGTCATTTCACTAGTTTTCTTCAAATACTTACCTTTTAATCCTGACAGCCGCTGCAGCACTTCCTCCGCCCGTCGCAAGCCCTCTTCGCGGGTCCAAAATAACGAATCCGGCTTCCTCCAATCACAGCGCTGCCTCAGTCCATGATTCCCCCGGGGGGGAAGCCGTGATTGGAGGAAGCCGGATTCGTCATTTCTGACGTATGAAGAAGCTTCCGACGACCGGGGCAATCGCTGGAGCGGCTGTCAGGATTAAAAGGTAAGTATTTGAGGAAAACAAATGAAAACAGAATTTATGTTTACCTGATAAATTTCTTTCTCCAACGGTGTGTCCGGTCCACGGCGTCATCCTTACTTGTGGGATATTCTCTTCCCCAACAGGAAATGGCAAAGAGCCCAGCAAAGCTGGTCACATGATCCCTCCTAGGCTCCGCCTACCCCAGTCATTCGACCGACGTTAAGGAGGAATAATAGCATAGGAGAAACCATATGGTACCGTGGTGACTGTAGTTAAAGAAAATAAATTATCAGACCTGATTAAAAAACCAGGGCGGGCCGTGGACCGGACACACCGTTGGAGAAAGAAATTTATCAGGTAAACATAAATTCTGTTTTCTCCAACATAGGTGTGTCCGGTCCACGGCGTCATCCTTACTTGTGGGAACCAATACCAAAGCTTTAGGACACGGATGAAGGGAGGGAGCAAATCAGGTCGCCTAAATGGAAGGCACCACGGCTTGCAAAACCTTTCTCCCAAAAATAGCCTCAGAAGAAGCAAAAGTATCAAACTTGTAAAATTTGGTAAAAGTGTGCAGTGAAGACCAAGTCGCTGCCCTACATATCTGATCAACAGAAGCCTCGTTCTTGAAGGCCCATGTGGAAGCCACAGCCCTAGTGGAATGAGCTGTGATTCTTTCGGGAGGCTGCCGTCCGGCAGTCTCGTAAGCCAATCTGATGATGCTTTTAATCCAAAAAGAGAGAGAGGTAGAAGTTGCTTTTTGACCTCTCCTTTTACCTGAATAAACAACAAACAAGGAAGATGTTTGTCTAAAATCCTTTGTAGCATCTAAATAGAATTTTAGAGCGCGAACAACATCCAAATTGTGCAACAAGCGTTCCTTCTTTGAAACTGGTTTCGGACACAGAGAAGGTACGATAATCTCCTGGTTAATGTTTTTGTTAGAAACAACCTTTGGAAGAAAACCAGGTTTAGTACGTAAAACCACCTTATCTGCATGGAACACCAGATAAGGAGGAGAACACTGCAGAGCAGATAATTCAGAAACTCTTCTAGCAGAAGAAATTGCAACTAAAAACAAAACTTTCCAAGATAATAACTTAATATCAACGGAATGTAAGGGTTCAAACGGAACCCCCTGAAGAACTGAAAGAACTAAATTGAGACTCCAAGGAGGAGTCAAAGGTTTGTAAACAGGCTTGATTCTAACCAGAGCCTGAACAAAGGCTTGAACATCTGGCACAGCTGCCAGTTTTTTGTGAAGTAACACCGACAAGGCAGAAATCTGTCCCTTCAGGGAACTTGCCGATAATCCTTTATCCAATCCTTCTTGAAGGAAGGATAGAATCCTAGGAATCTTAACCTTGTCCCAAGGGAATCCTTTAGATTCACACCAACAGATATATTTTTTCCAAATTTTGTGGTAAATCTTTCTAGTTACAGGCTTTCTGGCCTGAACAAGAGTATCGATAACAGAATCTGAGAAACCTCGCTTCGATAAAATCAAGCGTTCAATCTCCAAGCAGTCAGCTGGAGTGAAACCAGATTCGGATGTTCGAACGGACCCTGAACAAGAAGGTCTCGTCTCAAAGGTAGCTTCCAAGGTGGAGCCGATGACATATTCACCAGATCTGCATACCAAGTCCTGCGTGGCCACGCAGGAGCTATCAAGATCACCGACGCCCTCTCCTGATTGATCCTGGCTACCAGCCTGGGGATGAGAGGAAACGGCGGGAACACATAAGCTAGTTTGAAGGTCCAAGGTGCTACTAGTGCATCCACTAGAGCCGCCTTGGGATCCCTGGATCTGGACCCGTAGCAAGGAACTTTGAAGTTCTGACGAGAGGCCATCAGATCCATGTCTGGAATGCCCCATAGTTGAGTGACTTGGGCAAAGATTTCCGGATGGAGTTCCCACTCCCCCGGATGCAATGTCTGACGACTCAGAAAATCCGCTTCCCAATTTTCCACTCCCGGGATGTGGATAGCAGACAGGTGGCAGGAGTGAGACTCCGCCCATAGAATAATCTTGGTCACTTCTTCCATCGCTAGGGAACTCCTTGTTCCCCCCTGATGGTTGATGTACGCAACAGTCGTCATGTTGTCTGATTGAAACCGTATGAACTTGGTCCTCGCTAGCTGAGGCCAAGCCTTGAGAGCATTGAATATCGCTCTCAGTTCCAGAATATTTATCGGTAGAAGAGATTCTTCCCGAGACCAAAGACCCTGAGCTTTCAGGGATCCCCAGACCGCGCCCCAGCCCATCAGACTGGCGTCGGTCGTGACAATGACCCACTCTGGTCTGCGGAATGTCATCCCTCGTGACAGGTTGTCCAGGGACAGCCACCAACGGAGTGAGTCTCTGGTCCTCTGATTTACTTGTATCTTTGGAGACAAGTCTGTATAGTCCCCATTCCACTGACTGAGCATGCACAGTTGTAATGGTCTTAGATGAATGCGCGCAAAAGGAACTATGTCCATTGCCGCTACCATCAACCCGATCACTTCCATGCACTGAGCTACGGAAGGAAGAGGAACGGAATGAAGTATTCGACAAGAGTCCAGAAGTTTTGTCTTTCTGGCCTCTGTTAGAAAAATCCTCATTTCTGAGGAGTCTATAATTGTTCCCAAGAAGGGAACCCTTGTTGACGGGGATAGAGAACTCTTTTCCACGTTCACTTTCCAGCCGTGCGATCTGAGAAAGGCCAGGACGATGTCCGTGTGAGCCTTTGCTCGAGGGAGGGACGACGCTTGAATCAGAATGTCGTCCAGGTAAGGTACTACTGCAATGCCCCTTGGTCTTAGCACAGCTAGAAGGGACCCTAGTACCTTTGTGAAAATCCTTGGAGCAGTGGCTAATCCGAAAGGAAGCGCCACGAACTGGTAATGTTTGTCCAGGAATGCAAACCTTAGGAACCGATGATGTTCCTTGTGGATAGGAATATGTAGATACGCATCCTTTAAATCCACCGTGGTCATGAATTGACCTTCCTGGATGGAAGGAAGGATAGTTCGAATGGTTTCCATCTTGAACGATGGGACCTTGAGAAATTTGTTTAAGATCTTGAGATCTAGGATTGGTCTGAACGTTCCCTCTTTTTTGGGAACTATGAACAGATTGGAGCAGAACCCCATCCCTTGTTCTCTCAATGGAACAGGATGAATCACTCCCATTTTTAACAGGTCTTCTACACAATGTAAGAACGCCTGTCTTTTTATGTGGTCTGAAGACAACTGAGACCTGAGGAACCTCCCCCTTGGGGGAAGTCCCTTGAATTCCAGAAGATAACCCTGGGAGACTATTTCTAGCGCCCAAGGATCCAGAACATCTCTTGCCCAAGCCTGAGCGAAGAGAGAGAGTCTGCCCCCCACCAGATCCGGTCCCGGATCGGGGGCCGATATTTCATGCTGTCTTGGTAGCAGTGGCAGGTTTCTTGGCCTGCTTTCCCTTGTTCCAGCCTTGCATTGGTCTCCAAGCTGGCTTGGCCTGAGAAGTATTACCCTCTTGCTTAGAGGACGTAGCACCTTGGGCTGGTCCGTTTTTACGAAAGGGACGAAAATTAGGTCTATTTTTTGCCTTGAAAGGCCGATCCTGAGGAAGGGCATGGCCCTTACCCCCAGTGATATCAGAGATAATCTCTTTCAAGTCAGGACCAAACAGCGTTTTCCCCTTGAAAGGAATGTTTAGTAGCTTGTTCTTGGAAGACGCATCAGCCGACCAAGATTTCAACCAAAGCGCTCTGCGCGCCACAATAGCAAACCCAGAATTCTTAGCCGCTAACTTAGCCAATTGCAAAGAGGCGTCTAGAGTGAAAGAATTAGCCAATTTGAGAGCATTGACTCTGTCCATAATCTCCTCATAAGGAGGAGAGTCACTATCGAGCACCTTAATCAGTTCATCAAACCAGAAATATGCGGCTGTAGTGACAGGGACAATGCATGAAATGGGTTGTAGAAGGTAACCCTGCTGAACAAACATCTTTTTAAGCAAACCTTCTAATTTTTTATCCATAGGATCTTTGAAAGCACAACTATCCTCTATGGGAATAGTGGTGCGTTTGTTTAAAGTAGAAACCGCTCCCTCGACCTTGGGGACTGACTGCCATAAGTCCTTTCTGGGGTCGACCATAGGAAACAATTTTTTAAATATGGGGGGAGGGACGAAAGGAATACCGGGCCTTTCCCATTCTTTATTAACAATGTCCGCCACCCGCTTGGGTATAGGAAAAGCTTCTGGGAGCCCCGGCACCTCTAGGAACTTGTCCATTTTACATAGTTTCTCTGGGATGACCAAATTTTCACAATCATCCAGAGTGGATAATACCTCCTTAAGCAAAATGCGGAGATGTTCCAATTTAAATTTAAAAGTAATCACATCAGATTCAGCCTGCTGAGAAATGTTCCCTAAATCAGTAATTTCTCCCTCAGACAAAACCTCCCTGGCCCCCTCAGATTGGGTTAGGGGCCCTTCAGAGATATTAATATCAGCGTCGTCATGCTCTTCAGTAACTAAAACAGAGCATCCACGCTTACGCTGACAAGGGTTCATTTTGGCTAAAATGTTTTTGACAGAATTATCCATTACAGCCGTTAATTGTTGCATAGTAAGGAGTATTGGCGCGCTAGATGTACTAGGGGCCTCCTGAGTGGGCAAGACTCGTGTAGACGAAGGAGGGAATGATGCAGTACCATGCTTACTCCCCTCACTTGAGGAATCATCTTGGGCATCATTGTCATTATCACATAAATCACATTTATTTAAATGAATAGGAATTCTGGCTTCCCCACATTCAGAACACAGTCTATCTGGTAGTTCAGACATGTTAAACAGGCATAAACTTGATAAGAAAGTACAAAAAACGCTTTGAAATAAAACCGTTACTGTCACTTTAAATTTTAAACTGAACACACTTTATTACTGCAATTGCGAAAAAACATGAAGGAATTGTTCAAAATTCACCAAACTTTCACCACAGTGTCTTAAAGCCTTGAAAATATTGCACACCAATTTTGGAAGCTTTAACCCTTAAAATAACGGAACCGGAGCCGTTTTAAGCTTTAACCCCTTTACAGTCCCTGGTATCTGCTTTGCTGAGACCCAACCAAACCCAAAGGGGAATACGATACCAAATGACGCCTTCAGAAGTCTTTTATAAGTATCAGAGCTCCTCTCACATGCGACTGCATGCCATGCCTCTCAAAAACAAGTGCGCAACACCGGCGCGAAAATGAGACTCTGCCTATGCTTTGGGAAAGCCCCTAAAGAATAAGGTGTCTAAAACAGTGCCTGCCGATATTATTATATCAAAATACCCAGAATAAATGATTCCTCAAGGCTAAATAAGTGTTAATATCAATCGATTTAGCCCAAAAAATGTCTACAGTCTAAATAAGCCCTTGTGAAGCCCTTATTTACAATCGTAATAAACATGGCTTACCGGATCCCATAGGGAAAATGACAGCTTCCAGCATTACATCGTCTTGTTAGAATGTGTCATACCTCAAGCAGCAAAGGACTGCAAACTGTTCCCCCAACTGAAGTTAATTGCTCTCAACAGTCCTGTGTGGAACAGCCATGGATTTTAGTTACGGTTGCTAAAATCATTTTCCTCATACAAACAGAATTCTTCATCTCTTTTCTGTTTCTGAGTAAATAGTACGTACCAGCACTATTTGAAAATAACAAACTCTTGATTGAATAATGAAAAACTACA
Organism: Bombina bombina; assembly: GCF_027579735.1. Classification (NCBI taxonomy): domain Eukaryota; kingdom Metazoa; phylum Chordata; class Amphibia; order Anura; family Bombinatoridae; genus Bombina; species Bombina bombina. The sequence continues at coordinate 87,415,847 of NC_069510.1, forward strand.
GTTAAACACTAAAAAACTCTAAGCCATCTCCGTGGAGATGTTGCCTGTACAACGGCAAAGAGAATGACTGGGGTAGGCGGAGCCTAGGAGGGATCATGTGACCAGCTTTGCTGGGCTCTTTGCCATTTCCTGTTGGGGAAGAGAATATCCCACAAGTAAGGATGACGCCGTGGACCGGACACACCTATGTTGGAGAAATGTAAATTTTTATTAATTAAAGTGCCCTTGTTAATAAGATTATTATAAACCGGGCACCGATTCATCTAAATTGACCTTCACTTTAAGGTAAATATTCAACGTATCACAGAAATCAGTGTTTCTCATTTTTTCCTTTAAAGGGACATAAAACCAAAAAAAAAATCTTAAATACAGATACAGATAGATAGAATATACAATTTAAAACAACTTTCCAAATTACTTCTATTATCATTTTTACTTTTTTACTAGCGACGGTAGAACTTGAGTCCTGTTCTGGAAGAAGAATATGTTCGTGTTCATACATTGACATGTATATATTTGCATACATTGGGGCCATGTTAGACCCCATCGCGGTGCCCAAAGATTGCAAATAAAAAAAATTCCCAAAATGAAAATAATTATTTTCCTGACAGAACTCTATCAAGTGTATCAAAAACCCAATTGGTGGACTCATGTAGTATACATTCTGTGTCAGGATTCTTCTTACCATCTCCAAACCATGTCCATGGGGAATGATTGTATACAAGTTGACGACATCCATTGTCACCAGGATGTCAGTCGACTGTATATGCTGTTTAGCAATATTACTATATAGGATCATTTGGCTTAGTGGGCTGTAAAATCTGGTTCTAATCAGCTCACCTAGAGCTTTTGGTTCCTATAAGTTTTTCACACAGGAGTTATGAGGTGTGATCTACTAAGGTTGCTAGCAACTTTTTTATGTATTATTTTGTATATAGGGACGATTTCGTCATATGCCCCCAACAATGCATATATGCTGATTACAAGCTATTTAGTATTACCGTATGGTTCCCTGTTGTCATGCCGACGGATATCAACTATGATGTCATCAGCGGGTGCCATGAGAACCCGAAATCGCAATTGAGTTTGCGCAGTAGTTATGGGCCAAGCTTGGTTACGTTGCCATGACACTGGGCGCACTTTGATGACACGTTTGCATCTAGATGCGGTACAGCTGTGTATTGTGAGCGAGGCATTCGCGGGCTTATGTGACAAGTCAGGTAAGGATTAGGGGTATATATGTAGCCACACTAGGGGTATGTTGTATATATGTGACCAAGGTCTCTGTGAGAGGCCAAAACGTTATGTGCTTTGAGCAGCTTTCAACACAATAAAGGTGTTGGAACTTTTCTCTGAGTGCCTGCCATTATTTGGAAATCCATTTGGATACACACCGGATTCGGATTTTCAGAGGACCAATTTTGAATGTTTATAGTTTATTCCCGGGGGAAAGCCGTGATTGGAGGAAGCCGGATTAGTCATTTCTGACGTATGAAGAAGCTTCCGATGACCGGGGGAATCGCTGGAGCGGCTGTCAGGATTAAAAGGTAAGTATTTGAGAAAAACAAGTGAAATGTAAATTTTGATGAATTAAAGTGCCCTTGTTAATAGGATTATTATAAACCGGGCACCGATTCATCTAAATTGACCTTCACTTTAAGGTAAATATTCAACGTATCACAGAAATCAGTGTTTCTCATTTTTTCCTTTAAAGGGACATAAAACCAAAAAAAAATCTTAAATGATTATACAGATAGATAGAATATACAATTTAAAACAACTTTCCAATTTACTTCTATTATCTATAAACACTTTGAGATGGTAATATAAAATGATAAATTGTATATAATAAAATAACTCTGCAATATACTTTCATTATTTATTTTGTCCTCTTTGCCTGTAATTCCATTCTGAAATTGTAAACATTTCAGTTCCTGTTAGAAATGGAAGTGCAGAACACTGTTAAATCCAGCACAACCATTGGCTGCACACTCTAGTGACCTATTTATAACGGTCCCTGATTGGCCACAGCAGAGAAGGTAACACAAGTTACAACATGGCAGCTCCCAGTGTTTTATAGACACTAAAACTTTACACTTATTTTGTCACTTTTTAAACAACTAATGAAACTTTAAAAAATAAATCTACAGGTTACTCATGGACTAATCTTTTCTTTTAATGTATCATTCTATCTAGCATGTATTTAGTGTTTAATGTCCCTTTAATGACATCCGAGATGACCTGCATGTCGGCTGATATTTTTTACATTTAGGGATACTAAACCCAAATGTTTTCTTAAATGATTCAGATAGAGCATGCAATTTTAAGCAACATTCTAATTTACTTCTATTATCAATTTTTCTTCGTTCTCTTGCTGTCTTTTTTTAAAAAGCAGAAATGTAAAGCATAGAAGCAGGCCCATTTTTGGTTCAGATATAGCCACCAATTAGCAGGTGCTATCCAGGGTGCTGAACCTAAAATGGGCCAAAATCATGAATGTTACTCAATTTCACACATTTAAATATATAAATACTAGCCTGGCAAAAGATATGCTCTGAAATCAGAACCAATTTCCGTTGGTCGCTGTTCATCCCCATTCTAGGGAATTCGGAATTTCCACCAGGATTAACACAAGGGGTATTCTCCATATGGGCTAACAAGGGGCTTATAAGTGTAAAATATATTTGTAGGGATGATACCCTACTAGTGAAACCCTACTTGGACTTAAGATTTGAGATTGACTTGCCGAGGTTCTCTTTTTTTGCCTTCCTACAGATTAGATATTGGATTTCAACGCTTAAAGGGACATTAAACACTAAATCCATGCTAGATAGAATGATGCATTCAAAGAAAAGATTAGTCCATGACTAACATGTAGATGTATTTTTTAAAGTTTCATTAGTTGTTTAAAAAGTGACAAAATAAGTGTAAAGTTTTAGTGTCTATAAAACACTGGGAGCTGCCATGTTGTAACTTGTGTTACCTTCTCTGCTGTGGCCAATTAGGGTCAGTTATAAATAGGTCACTAGAGTGTGCAGCCAATGGTTGTGCTGGATTTAATGGTGTTCTGCACTTCCATTTCTAACAGGAACTGAAAAACTCACAATTTCAGAATGGAATTACAGGCAAAGAGGACAAAATAAATAATGAAAGTATATTGCAGAGCTGTTATATATATACAATTTATCATTTTATATTACCATCTCAAAGTGTTTAATGTCCCTTTAAACTTAAAACTGGTAATGACCTCACTTTAGGTAAAGTTGACAATGTCATTAAAGGGACACTGAACCCAAATTTTTACTTTCGTGATTCAGATAGAGCATGCAGTTTTAAGCAACTTTCTACTTTACTCCTATTATCAAATTGTATTCATTCTCTTGGTATCTTTATTTGAAATGCAAGAATGTAAGTTTAGATGCCGGCCCATTTTTGGTGAACAACCTGGGATGTTCTTGCTGAATGGTGGATAAATTCACCAACCAATAAACAAGTGCTGCCCATTGTTACTGAACCAAAAAAATATCTTAGATGCCTTCTTTTTCAAAAAAAGATAGCAAGAGAACGAAGAAAAATTGATAATAGGAGTAAATTAGAAAGTTGCTTAAAATTGCATGCTCTATCTGAATCACGAAAGAAAAAATTTGGGCTCAGTGTCCCTTTAAGATATATCAGAAAGGGAAGTGTGCTATCTCACACATATACAATATTCTTATCCAGACACATGGTGAAATAAATAGCGGAAATTTAATTACTAAATGGAGAAAGGTACTGGCAAACATAACTAGCGAAACTATATCACAAAGTGTGCGATTAGTCGAAAAGACTAACGTATCTATAAACTAGAGAGAATCGCACTTCAAACTCATAAATATGACATATATAACGCCACTTAAAATCACAAAATGGTATAAAGGAATAGAGAAATGTCCGAAATGCAGTGCAGAGATGGCGGATGAAATTCATTGTTTAGGAGTTGCAGTAAAATTATACAATTTCGGAAGAAAGTTAATTTTTGGTTTAAAAAGGATACTTGAAAGTAACTACAGACTCCTACCTAAACTTATTTTTTTATTACTTGGATACTCTAGCACTGACCTTCACAATGATAGTACGTAATATGATTTTGACTACGTGGAAGAGTGGAAAGGAGCCAAATTTTAAAGAATTCATAAGGAAAGTATATGACGAAATGATATTAGAACAATTTAGCTTGAAGTTCCCTAATGAGAAATAAGTAAAAGGGTTCTTTGCTAAATGGGAAATGACAATTTTATCTCTACCTGTAGAGGCGCAAATACAAGTGGTCTCTCTTTTCCCCCCTCCCTCGTCCCCTTTTTTACCATCAGTGTATAGATAGGACGCAATTACTAGCTGTCTTGTTTTTGTGTTTTGTGTTTTTTTCTCTTCTTTAGTTTAATTACTGCATAATCTAAGCTAATATGACATTTATTGAAAGACTGAGTTTATGGAATTAATAAATAAGTTAATTTTGTGTGATGGATTTAGATCCTGTTCGATATTAGAATAACTGAGTCTTTTGAAGATATTTCAGTATTGACCGGCTCATAATTTGTTTTTTGTTGGTGTGTTCCTGTTATGACTCAAGTTGGATTGATACTTGTTTTCATGATGTAATGCTATAAGTATTTGATTTATGATGATGTTGTATTTATCTTATACATATACTTCAATAAAAGTGTTAAAAAAAAAGAATGCATGTTTTATCTGACCCATGAAAGAAAACATTTGGGTTTAGTATCCCTTTAAAGGGACAGTCTACCATAGAATTGTTATTGTTTAAAAAAAATAGATAATCCCTTTATTACCCATTCCCCAGTTTTGCATAACCAACACAGTTATATTAATGTACTTTTTACCTCTGTGATTACCTTGTATCTAGGAACCTTCTTCCAGCCCCCTGATCACATGACTGTGACTGTTTATTATCTATTGTCTTAAATTTAGCATTGTTTTGTGCTAAATCTTAAATAACCCCCTGTGCCTGAACACAGTGTAATCTATATGGCCCACGTGTACTTTCTGTCTCTTTGTGTTGAAAAGATATTTTAAAAGCATGTGATAAGAGGCAGCCCACAAAGGCTTAGAAATTAACATATGAGCCTACCTATGTTTAGTTTAAACTAAGAATACCAAGAGAAAAAAGCAAATTTTTGATAATAAACGTAAATTGGAAAGTTGATTAATATTAAAAGTCCTATCTGAATAATGAAAGTTTAATTTATACTAGACTGTCCCTTTAAATAGCATGGGAATCTCCGACAGCAGCGAGACTGCCATATTTCTGCATGCCTCAGACAGGGTACGCCGCTGTCGTTAAGGGGTTAAAGTAAAAGGTGAGAGCTGTGTATGTGTTTTATCTGTACTATTTGTTGCTCTGATATATCCCAAAAATTTGCTTAAAAAATGTACAATAAATTAATGAAAACAGAAAACTACACCTTATACCAATTTGTCACACACTGGGGTATGCACGCTTGCCTCTTATTTATTTTTTGAACGCAATACTATTTACGTGTTGCAGTTGAGAGTACTTAGAGCAAAAAAGGAAATTTATGCTTACCTGATAAATTTATTTATTTTACGATATGACGAGTCCACGGATTTCATCCTTACTTATGGGATTACGCCTCCTGTTTAGCAGGAAGTGGTAAAGAGCACCACAGCAGAGCTGTATATATAGCTCCTCCCTTCCCTCCCCCTCCAGTCATTCGACCGAAGTTAGGAAGAGAAAGGAAAAGCCAAAAGGTGCAGAGGTGACTGAAGTTTAACAAAAATAAATACCTGTCTTAGAAATGACAGGGTGGGCCGTGGACTTGTCATATCGTAAAATAAATAAATTTATCAGGTAAGCATAAATTTCCTTTTTTATACAAGATATGAGGAGTCCACGGATTTCATCCTTACTTATGGGATACAATACCAAAGCTATAGGACACGGATGAAAGGGAGGGACAAGACAGGAACCTAAACGGAAGGCACCACTGCTTGAAGAACCTTTCTCCCAAAAACAGCCTCAGAAGAAGTAAAAGTATAAAATTTGTAAAAATGTTAAAAAAGTGTGAAGAGACGACCAAGTTGCAGCCTTGCAAATCTGTTCAACAGAAGCATCGTTTTTAAACGCCCATGAGGAAGCCACAGCCCTAGTAGAATGAGTCGTAATTCTTTCAGGAGGCTGCTGTCCAGCAGTCTCATATGCCAGACGGATGATACTCTTCAGCCAAAAAGAAAGAGAGGTAGCCGTAGCTTTTTGGTCCCTACGCTTTCCAGAAAAAACAACAAATAATGAAGATGATTGACGAAATTCTTTAGTCGCCTGCAAGTAAAACTTCAGGGCACGGACCACGTCCAAGTTATGCAACAGACGCTCCTTCTTAGAAGAAGGATTAGGACATAATGAAGGAACAACAATTTCCTGATTAATATTCTTAGTAGAAACAACCTTAGGAAGGAAACCAGGTTTGGTACATAAAACCACCTTATCAGAATGAAAGATAAGATAAGGCGAGTCACATTGTAACGCTGAAAGCTCAGAAACTCTATGAGCAGAAGAAATAGCAACCAAAAATAAAACTTTCCAAGATAACAACTTAATATCTATGGAATGCATGGGTTCAAACGGAACCCCTTAAAGAACATTAAGAACTAAATTCAAACTCCAGGGTGGAGCAATTGGTCTAAACACAGGCTTAATTCTGGTTAGAGCCTGACAAAAAGACTGAACGTCCGGAACATCTGCCAAACGTTTGTGTAGCAAAATTGATAAAGCAGAGATTTGTCCCTTTAAGGAACTCGCTGATAACCCTTTCTCCAATCCTTCTTGGAGAAAAGACAGAATCCTGGGAATCCTAACTCTACACCATGAGTAGCCCTTGGATTCGCACCAATAAAGATATTTACGCCATATCTTATGGTAGATCTTTCTAGTAACAGGCTTACGTGCCTGAATCAAAGTATCAATGACCGAATCAGAGAACCCCCGCTTAGATAAAGTCAAGCGTTCAATCTCCAAGCAGTCAGTTGAAGAGAAACTAGATTTGGGTGTTGGAAGGGTCCATGAATGAGAAGGTCCTGCCTCAATGGAAGCTTCCACAGCGGCAGAGAGGACATGTCCACTAGATCGGCATACCAAGTCCTGTGAGGCCACGCAGGCGTGATTAGAATTACTGAAGCCCTCTCCTGTGTGATCTGAGCAATCACCCGGGGAAGAAGAGCAAACGGTGGAAACACATAAGCTAGGTTGAACGACCAAAGCACTGCCAGGGCATCTATCAGTTCGGCCTGAGGATCCCTTGACCTGGATCCGTATCTTGGGAGCTTGGCATTCTGACGAGATGCCATCAGATCCAATTCCGGCCTGCCCCATCTGAGCATCAGGGTGGCAAAGACATCCGGATGGAGTTCCCACTCCCCCGGATGAAACTTCCGTCTGCTTAAAAAGTCTGCTTCCCAGTTGTCCACTCCTGGGATGTAGATTGCTGACAGATAACAAGAGTGAGCCTCAGCCCACCGAATTATCTTGGATACTTCTGTCATCGCTAAGGAACTTCTTGTTCCTCCCTGATGATTGATGTAAGCCACAGTCGTGATGTTGTCCGACTGAAAACGCATGAATTTGGCCGAAGCCAACTAAGGCCAAGCCTGAAGCGCATTGAATATTGCTCTCAATTCCAGAATATTGATTGGAAGTAGAGACTCTGACCGAGTCCACACACCCTGAGCCTTCAGGGAATTCCAGACTGCACCCCAACCTAGTAAAGCTAGACCCATGAGGGTCTGCGGAAACACGTCCCTTAGGACAGATGATCCGGCGACAACCACCAAAGAAGAGAGTCTCTTGTCTCCTGATCCAGATCTATCTGTGGAGACAAATTTGCATAATCTCCATTCCACTGCCTGAGCATGTTCAGTTGTAGCGGTCTGAGATGAAAACGAGCAAACGGAATGATGTCCATTGCCGCCACCATCAATCCAATTACCTCCATGCACTGAGCCACTGATGGCCGAGGATTGGACTGAAGTGCTCGGCATGTACTGAATTCAGAATCTTTAACTTTCTGACCTCTGTCAATAAAATTTTCATGGATATGGAATCTATTAGAGTTCCTAGGAAGGGAACTCTGGTCTGGGGAATTAATGAACTCTTTTCTAGATTCACCTTCCACCCGTGAGTCCTCAGAAAGAACAGAACCATGTCTGTATGCGACTTTGTCAGATGGTAAGACGATGCCTGGACCAGAATATCGTCTAGATACGGCGCCACTGCAATACCCCGCAACCTGAGAACCGCCAGAAGGGACCCTAGAACCTTCGTGAAGATCCTGGGTGCTGCAGCCAACCCGAAGGGAAGAGCCACTAACTGAAAATGTTTGTCCAGGAAGGCAAACCTTAGGAACTGATGATGATCCTTGTGGATAGGAATATGAAGGTATGCATCCTTCAAGTCCACGGTAGTCATATATTGACCCTCCTGGATCAATGGCAGAATTGTTCGAATAGTCTCCATTTTGAAGGATGGGACTCTGAGAAACTTGTTTAGACTCTTGAGGTCTAAAATGGTTCTGAACGTTCCCTCTTTTTTGGGAACCACAAAAAGATTTGAGTAAAACCCCAGCCCCTGTTCCAGTATTGGAATAGGACGAATTACTCCCATAGTAGAGAGGTCTTTTACACAACGTAAGAACGCCTCTCTTTTTATCAGGTCTACAGACAATCGTGAAAGAAGGAACCTCCCCCTTGGGAGAGAACTTTTGAATTCCAGTTGATACCCTTGGGACACGATTTCCAATGTCCAGGGGTCCTGAACATCTCTTACCCAAGCCTGGGCAAAAAGAGAAAGTCTGCCCCCTACTAGATCCGGTCCCAGATCAGGGGCCGCCCCTTCATGCTGTCTTGGGAGCAGCATAGGGCTTCTTGGTTTGTTTACCTTTGTTCCAAGCCTGGTTGGGTCTCCAGACGGCCTTGGCTTGCGCAAAATTCCCTTCCTGTTTAGCGGAAGAAGAAGTGGGGACTCCTTTGAAGTTCCAAAAGGAACGAAAATTATTTTGTTTACCCCTCAGTTTAGCTGCTTTATCCTGAGGTAGGAGATGACCCTTACCTCCCGTAATGTCAGAAATGATTTCTTTCAAGTCAGGCCCGAATAGGGTCTTTCCTTTGAAAGGAATAGCCAAAAGCTTTGACTTAGATGACACATCAGCAGACCAAGACTTTAACCATAATGCTCTACGCGCTAAAATGGCAAATCCGGCATTCTTAGCCGCCAACTTGGCAATCTGAAAGGCGGCGTCCGTAATAAAAGAATTAACCAGCTTAAGAGCCTTAATTCTATCTAAAATTTCCTCTAAAGGAATCTCAGTCTTAAAAGACTCTTCTAAGGCGTCAAACCAGAAGGCCGCCGCAGTGGTAACTGGTAAATGCAGGCTGTCATTTGTAAAAGGAAACCCTGATGAATAAATAACTTTTTTAGAAGACCCTCCAATTTCTTATCCATAGGGTCTTTGAATGCACAACTGTCTTCAATAGCAATAGTTGTACCCTTAGCCAGGGTAGATATAGGTCCCTCAACCTTAGGGACTGTTTGCCAAGAGTCCGAATAGTGTCAGATATGGGATACATTTTCTTAAAATTGGGAGAAGGTGAGAACGGGATACCCGGTCTTTCCCATTCCCATGTAATAATATCCGAGATTCTCTTAGGAACCGGAAAAACATCAGAGTAAGCAGGCACCTCTAAGTATTTGTCCATCTTACATAATTTCTCTGGTGGTACCACAATAGAGTCACAGTCATCCAGAGTCGCTAAAACCTCCCGAAGCAACAGGCGGAGGTGTTCAAGCTTAAATCTAAAGGACATGACGTCCGAGTCCGTCTGAGGTAACACAGTTCCCCCTCAGACAGAAGTTCCCTGACCCCCAAATCAGATCCCTGTGAGGGTACATCGGAAATAGCCAACAAAGCATCAGAGGTCGCATCATTCAAAGTGACCTCTGTCCTGCTGCGATTTCCCTGTAACACTGGCAACTTAGATAAAACCTCTGTAAGGGTAGATGACATAACTGCTGCCATATCCTGCAGGGTAAATGAAGTAGACGCGGTTGAAGAACCCGGTGTCGCTTGGGTGGGCGTTAGAGGTTGTGATGCATGGGAAGAAAGTAGCGGCATACCCTGATTCTCATCAGACTGAGAAGCATCCTTAGACACACTTTCCTTAAAGAAAATCTGCCCTTTACATTGTAAGGCCCTTTCAGTACATGAGGGACAAAAAGTAAGAGGGGGTTCCACAATGGCATCTAAACACATAGAACAAGTAGTTTCCTCAAGTTCAGACATGTTAAACAGACTAGAAATAGCAATAATAGTTGTTCTTTACTTGAAATATTGAGCTCTGAAGTCAAATTACATAGACAAAATATTTGTACTAAAAAGTGTACTGCGCCTTTAAATAATAAAAGCGCAACAATTTTTCTGTTATCACTAAAACAGCGTTTTCAGCAATAAAAACAATCCTTATGTGCCCAAAATAGTCTAGCAATATTGCACCAATTTGCTTAGATATGTTATATATCAAATTAATCCGATTTTATTAGGTATAACAACTTTATATGGATTCCGGCCCCTGCACCTCGCCACAGCGCTGCTGCGGCGCCTACCTGCCCTCAGAATACTCAGAATCTGCTGCAGTAGCTCCTAAGCCTCTTCGTTAGGCAAATTAACTTAGGCCCCACCGGCGCTCAGGACCTTGCTAACTATCCGATCCGGATGTGCTGCGCGTCTGAGCATGAGAAATTAGGTCACGCCCACCGTGGGTGTAACACTAGCCTTACAGAGAACCGCATGGGTAGTTGGTTAAAAAACAGAATTTATGCTTACCTGATAAATTTCTTTCTCTTGTGATGTATCTAAAAGTACAAGCAAAGGATAGAGGCGCCAATGGTGCAGATCAATGATGGTTCAGTAGCAATAATAGCCAAAGATGCACAGGGTACTCACATGTGTTGGAGGCAATCACTTATGCCTATAGAGACAGGCTGGATTTTAACAGCAATCCAGCTGGCTGATCCAGAGTGTAATGGCAAATTTGTGGGTGTCAGAGTGTTAACACTCTAAAGTAGCATAGCAAAAAGGTACCATACATAACACTAGGAGTGGATTTATATAAAAGTAGGTTTATTAAAACATATAAAAAAGTTTACCACTCATCTCAGTGTTAAAAATGTATATAATACATAAGGAATACATGCGACGCGTTTCTCAGATATACTGTTTCCTCAGGCATGTTTCTAAACAAATCTTTACCTCCTTATATAGGGCTATGCTACTAAATGTACACCCACATCCCACCCCCAACACTTATCAGATATCAGACCAATCACAGACCATCATTTGCAATGATACCACCCCTGCTGCAATAAAATAATATATATTTCTCTGTAGGAGATATAGTTACCTATAGTATAAGTAAATAAACTTAATGCTTCTTATATTGTGTGTTTATATATTGATATTTCCCAGTGACATGGTGATTTTATAATGAACATTTGATAGTTTAAAGTGTTCGTAATTTCTGTAATCTAATTGGATGTCCTGGCCATCAGTCATGATGTATTAAGGCAGCTCATAGTGAAGGCTCGGTGGTACGTCTATTTGGCCGTCAATCAAAAGTTTTTGCGCGCTAAATTACCTACGGCCATTCTAACTGCTAAACAGCTGTCACTCCGAGGGAAAGCTTCCAATAGATATACTGATGCAAGGCGCGCCTCTATTTATGCTGTTACAGGCTATATGCCATAATTGACGCCCATTAGTGTCTTGAGGAGTGTATTAATTGGTCCCGGATGATTGTAAACATTGCCTCCCATTGGTCCTACCTACGGACGTCATGCTAGAGAAGAGACCACTATTGGTCCGTGGTGGATGATAGCAAAGGACCCCATTGGTCACCCCCCGGATAGTCATAATACCATTACTGCGAAAAAACAGAATTTATGCTTACCTGATAAATTACTTTCTCCAACGGTGTGTCCGGTCCACGGCGTCATCCTTACTTGTGGGGAATATCTCTTCCCCAACAGGAAATGGCAGAGTCCCAGCAAAGCTGGCCATATAGTCCCTCCTAGGCTCCGCCCACCCCAGTCATTCGACCGACGGACAGGAGGAAAAAATAGGAGAAACCATATGGTACCGTGGTGACTGTAGTTAGAGAAAATAATTAATCAGATCTGATTAAAAAACCAGGGCGGGCCGTGGACCGGACACACCGTTGGAGAAAGTAATTTATCAGGTAAGCATAAATTCTGTTTTCTCCAACATTGGTGTGTCCGGTCCACGGCGTCATCCTTACTTGTGGGAACCAATACCAAAGCTTTAGGACACGGATGAAGGGAGGGAGCAAATCAGGTTACCTAAACGGAAGGCACCACGGCTTGCAAAACCTTTGTCCCAAAAATAGCCTCCGAAGAAGCAAAAGTATCAAATTTGTAAAATTTGGCAAAAGTGTGCAGTGAAGACCAAGTCGCTGCCTTACATATCTGATCAACAGAAGCCTCGTTCTTGAAGGCCCATGTGGAAGCTACAGCCCTAGTGGAGTGAGCTGTGATTCTTTCAGGAGGCTGCCGTCCGGCAGTCTCATAAGCCAATCGGATGATGCTTTTAAGCCAAAAGGAAAGAGGTAGAAGTTGCTTTCTGACCTCTCCTTTTACCAGAATAGACGACAAACAGAGAAGATGTTTGTCTGAACTCTTTTGTAGCTTCTAAGTAGAATTTTAGAGCACGGACTACATCTAAATTGTGTAGCAAACGTTCCTTCTTTGAAACTGGATTCGGACACAAAGAAGGTACAACTATCTCCTGGTTAATATTTTTGTTGGAAACAACCTTTGGAAGAAAACCAGGCTTAGTACGCAAAACAACCTTATCTGAATGGAACACCAGATAGGGCGGAGTACACTGCAGAGCAGATAACTCAGAAACTCTTCTAGCAGAAGAAATAGCAACCAAAAACAAAACTTTCCAAGATAACAACTTAATATCTATGGAATGTAAAGGTTCAAACGGAACCCCTTGAAGAACTGAAAGAACTAGATTTAAACTCCAGGGAGGAGTCAAAGGTCTGTAAACAGGCTTGATCCTAACCAGAGCCTGAACAAATGCTTGAACATCTGGCACAGCTGCCAGTCGTTTGTGTAGTAAGACAGATAAAGCAGAAATCTGTCCATTTAGAGAACTCGTAGATAATCCTTTATCCAAACCTTCCTGTAGAAAGGAAAGGATCTTAGGAATTTTTATCCTATCCCATGGGAATCCCTTGGATTCACACCAGCAGATATATCTTTTCCATATTTTATGGTAAATTTTTCTAGTTACCGGTTTTCTGGCTTGAACCAGAGTATCTATCACAGAATCTGAAAACCCACGCTTTGATAGAATCAAGCGTTCAATCTCCAAGCCGTCAGCTGGAGGGAGACCAGATTTGGATGTTCGAATGGACCCTGTACAAGAAGGTCCTGTCTCAAAGGTAGCTTCCATGGTGGAGCCGATGACATATTCACCAGATCTGCATACCAAGTCCTGCGTGGCCACGCAGGAGCTATCAAGATCACCGAGGCCCTCTCCTGCTTGATCCTGGCTACCAGCCTGGGAATGAGAGGAAACGGTGGAAACACATAAGCTAGGTTGAAGGTCCAAGGCGCTACTAGTGCATCCACTAGAGTCGCCTTGGGATCCCTGGATCTGGACCCGTAGCAAGGAACCTTGAAGTTCTGACGAGACGCCATCAGATCCATGTCTGGAATGCCCCATAATTGAGTCAACTGGGCAAATATCTCCGGGTGGAGTTCCCACTCCCCCGGATGGAATGTCTGACGACTCAGATAATCCGCCTCCCAGTTTTCCACTCCTGGGATGTGGATCGCAGATAGGTGGCAGGAGTGATCCTCCGCCCATTTTATGATTTTGGTCACTTCTCTCATCGCCAGGGAACTCCTTGTTCCCCCCTGATGGTTGATGCAAGCAACAGTCGTCATGTTGTCTGATTGGAATCTTATGAATCTGGCCTTTGCTAGCTGAGGCCAAGCCCTGAGAGCATTGAATATCGCTCTTAGTTCCAGAATGTTTATCGGGAGAAGAGACTCTTCCCGAGACCATAGTCCCTGAGCTTTCAGGGATTCCCAGACCGCGCCCCAGCCCACTAGACTGGCGTCGGTCGTGACGATGACCCATTCTGGTCTGCGGAAGCTCATTCCCTGGGATAGGTGGTCCAGGGTTAGCCACCAACGGAGTGAATCTCTGGTCTTCTGATCTACTTGAATCACTGGAGACAAGTCTGTATAGTCCCCATTCCACTGTTTCAGCATGCACAGTTGTAATGGTCTTAGATGAATTCGCGCAAAAGGAACTATGTCCATTGCTGCAACCATCAACCCTACTACTTCCATGCACTGAGCTATGGAAGGACGTGGAACTGAATGAAGAACTTGACAAGCGATTAGAAGTTTTGACTTTCTGACATCTGTCAGAAAAATCCTCATTTCTAAAGAATCTATTATTGTTCCCAAGAAGGGAACTCTTGTCGACGGAGACAGAGAACTTTTTTCTATGTTCACCTTCCATCCGTGAGATCTGAGAAAGGCCAGAACGATGTCTGTATGAGCCTTTGCCTTTGAAAGGGACGACGCCTGTATTAGAATGTCGTCCAAGTATGGTACTACTGTAATGCCCATCGGTCTTAGAACCGCTAGAAGGGACCCGAGTACCTTTGTGAAAATCCTTGGAGCAGTGGCTAACCCGAATGGGAGGGCCACAAACTGGTAATGTTTGTCCAGAAAGGCGAACCTTAGGAACTGATGATGTTCTTTGTGGATAGGAATATGTAGGTACGCATCCTTTAGATCCACGGTAGTCATAAATTGACCTTCCTGGATTGTAGGTAGAATCGTTCGAATGGTTTCCATTTTGAACGATGGTACTCTGAGAAATTTGTTTAGGATCTTTAAATCCAGAATTGGTCTGAAGGTTCCCTCTTTTTTGGGAACTACGAACAGATTTGAGTAAAATCCCATTCCTTGTTCCGCCATTGGAACTGGGTGTATCACTCCCATCTTTAACAGGTCTTCTACACAATGTAAGAATGCCTGTCTCTTTATTTGGTTTGAGGATAAGTGAGACATGTGAAACCTTCCCCTTGGGGGTAGTTCCTTGAATTCTAGAAGATAACCCTGAGAAACTATTTCTAGCGTCCAGGGATCCTGAATATCTCTTGCCCAAGCCTGAGCAAAGAGAGAGAGTCTGCCCCCCACTAGATCCGGTCCCGGATCGGGGGCTACTCCTTCATGCTGTTTTGTTAGCAGCAGCAGGCTTCTTGGCCTGCTTACCCTTGTTCCAGCCTTGCATCGGTTTCCAGGCTGGTTTGGTCTGTGAAGCATTACCCTCTTGCTTAGAGGATGCAGAATTAGAGGCCGGTCCGTTCCTGAAATTACGAAAGGAACGAAAATTAGACTTATTCTTGGCTTTGAACGGCCTATCCTGTGGGAGGGCGTGGCCCTTTCCCCCAGTGATGTCTGAAATAATCTCTTTCAATTCTGGCCCAAAGAGAGTTTTACCCTTGAAGGGGATATTAAGCAATTTTGTCTTGGATGATACATCCGCTGACCAAGACTTTAGCCAAAGCGCTCTGCGCGCCACTATTGCAAACCCTGAATTTTTCGCCGTTAATCTAGCTAATTGCAAAGCGGCATCTAAAATAAAAGAATTAGCCAACTTAAGTGCGTGAACTCTGTCCATAACCTCCTCATATGGAGTCTCTCTACTGAGCGACTTTTCTAGTTCCTCGAACCAGAACCACGCTGCTGTAGTGACAGGAACAATGCACGAAATGGGTTGCAGAAGGTAACCTTGCTGTACAAAAATCTTTTTAAGCAAACCCTCCAATTTTTTATCCATAGGATCTTTGAAAGCACAATTATCCTCGATAGGAATAGTAGTGCGCTTGTTTAGAGTAGAAACTGCCCCCTCGACCTTAGGGACTGTCTGCCATAAGTCCTTTCTGGGGTCGACCATAGGAAATAATTTCTTAAATATAGGAGGGGGGACAAAGGGTATGCCGGGCTTCTCCCACTCCTTATTCACTATGTCCGCCACCCGCTTGAGTATAGGAAAAGCATCGGGGTGCACCGGAACCTCTAGGAACTTGTCCATCTTGCATAATTTTTCTGGAATGACCAGGTTGTCACAATCATCCAGAGTAGATAACACCTCCTTAAGCAGTGCTCGGAGATGTTCTAATTTAAATTTAAATGTCACAACATCAGGTTCAGCCTGTTGAGAAATTTTTCCTGAATCTGAAATTTCCCCATCTGACAAAACCTCCCTCATGGCCCCTTCAGATTGGTGTGAGGGTATGACAGAGCAATTATCATCAGCGCCCTCCTGCTCTTCAGTGTTTAAAACAGAGCAATCGCGCTTTCTTTGATATGCAGGCATTTTGGATAAAATATTTGCTATGGAGTTATCCATTACAGCCACCAATTGTTGCATGGTAATAAGCATTGGCGCGCTAGAAGTACTAGGGGCCTCCTGCGTGGGCAAAACTGGTGTAGACACAGAAGGAGATGATGTAGAACCATGTCTACTCCCTTCATCTGATGAATCATCTTGGGCAATTTCATTATCTGTGACAGTACTGTCCTTACATTGTTTGGACGCTATGGCACAATAATCACACAATTTTGAAGGGGGAGACACCTTGACTTTCATACATATAGAACATAGCTTATCTGAAGGCACAGACATGTTAAACAGGCTTAAACTTGTCAATAAAGCACAAAAACCGTTTTAAAACAAAACCGTTACTGTCTCTTTAAATTTTAAACAGAGCACACTTTATTACTGCATATGTGAAAAAATATGAAGGAATTGTTCAAAATTTATCAAAATTTCACCACAGTGTCTTAAAGCATTAAAAGTATTGCACACTAATTTTTAGAGCTTTAACCCTTAAAATAACAAAACCGGAGCCGGTTACAGTTTAAACCCCTCTACAGTCCCAGCAACAGCCTTTGCTGCGACTCTACCAAGCCCAGAGGGGAATACGATACCAAATGACGCCTTCTAGGAGCTTTTCCAACTATTTTTAGATCCTCACACATGCATCTGCATGTCTTACTCTCAAAAACAACTGCGCAGTAATGGCGCGAAAATGAGGCTCAGCCTATTACTAGTAAGGCCCTTCCTGACTGGAAATGGTGTCTAACATATTGCCTGACGTTAAAAAACGTTCCCCAAGTTTATAAGTGTGAATTACCAGCATGAACATGTATAAAATGCCCAAAGAAAGCAATCGATTATGCCCATAAAAGTGTCTATCAGTTTTATAGCCCATATTAAGCCCTTCATTCTGCTTGAGACTAAGAAAATGGCTTACCGGTCCCCATGAGGGGAAATGACAGCCTTCCAGCATTACACAGTCTTGTTAGAAATATGGCTAGTCATACCTTGAGCAGAAAAGTCTGCTAACTGTTTCCCCCAACTGAAGTTACTTCATCTCAACAGTCCTATGTGGAAACAGCAAGGGATTTTAGTTACTGTCTGCTAAAATCATCTTCCTCTCACAAACAGAATTCTTCATCTTTTTCTGTTTCAGAGTAAATAGTACATACCAGCACTATTTTAAAATAACAAACTCTTGATAGTAGAATAAAAAAACTACAACTAAACACCACATACTCTTAACCATCTCCGTGGAGATGTTGCCTGTGCAACGGCAAAGAGAATGACTGGGGTGGGCGGAGCCTAGGAGGGACTATATGGCCAGCTTTGCTGGGACTCTTTGCCATTTCCTGTTGGGGAAGAGATATTCCCCACAAGTAAGGATGACGCCGTGGACCGGACACACCAATGTTGGAGAAACAAGTATTTTTGTCAGTGCGATCTCTAGCAAAAGTGACACAGTGCAAAACCAATGTTAGTAGTGATACAATTGGAATAAACAATTATTATTGTATGATGGAAATAGTGATTACTTAGCTTGTGCATGTAAGTTAAAGTTACGTTAATAAAGATGTCATTTAATATAGGGTATATATGTGTAAACAATAATATAAGTAGCAAAATAAATACATTTGCTCATAATGGGTGCAAACACAACAATATTAATACAATGTAAGGGGTATATTATAAAAAAAAGTGTATATACACGGAAGGTATATATATAGATATTAAGTATATGTACAAATTAAGGTGTACATACATAAAAGTACTAGTAAATTGTGCTGGATGAAAATTAAATGAATAATGCTGTTTAGGATATATATAATTGATCTTTGGTAGAAGCGACAAGGTGCTAATACAAGTGTGAAAATTCTAAGGTAATCCTTATAATACCTATTTCCTTATCCTTCTGTGGATATCTAAAAAACATATATATAGTGGTGGGGAAGAAATATAGAATATGTGGAAAGTTACCAGTGGATATTTTCTCCTAATAAAAAATTAACAATCAAACTATGAGTGATATGTATATATATTACGGATCGCTAATATGGACTCCGTATCTACAATATAGGGAGTGATAATACGTGTAGTAAGAAATACCTAAAGGGTATTAAAAAAAAAAAAAAGCTTATATGTAGGTTTCTTATATATCAAGGTGTATTAGAATCATAACTGAATACAGTATAAGCAGCAGAGTGGGTGTCCCAAATGTCCAGTCTAAAGGTCATGTGACCCATAAGTATATATCTAGACTACCCCCCATTCGGGGCAACCCTTATATAACAAGGTGTATTAAAATCATAACTGAATACAGTATAAGCAGCAGAGTGGGTGTCCCAAATGTCCAGTCTGTAGGTCATGTGACCCATAAGTGTATATCCAGACTACCCCCCATTTAGGACAACCCTTAATAGTGGAGATCCAATATATACCTAAAAGGACCACACTACCTTAGTCCCTAATAGGACCAATGCAGGGGGGATAGGCTAAACAGACACCATAGAGTCAAGCTAAACAAATGCTATAGAGTCTATAACTTCATTGAGCCCCGTGGGGAAGAGCGTTTGGAATTTGAAGAACCAATACGTTTCCCTTTGTCTCAGGCGGGTGAATCTATTATAATGATGACTACTGGGAACACTTTCTAAAGGTGTAATGCTAAATTGGCATCTGCCTTTCATACTTTTAATACAATTGTGCCTAGAGACACTATGTTTAAATGAGTTTTTAATTACATTCCTTTTATGTTCCCCCCATCTAAGTCGCACCTTCCTAGAGGTGCGTCCAATGTACTGGACCCCACATGCACATGTAAGTGCATAAATGACGTAACCAGAATTGCATGTCAGATGTTCAATAATCTGGTGTTCTTCCCCTGTTGCATGGGATATTATAAAATTTTTTCCATGTGTAATAAATTTGCACATGTGGCACCGTCTATGTCCACATCTATAGGTACCAATGTTATTATCATTCCTCCCAATCATATGATCATGATTCCTGGACCCATTTTTATTGTATTTGATGTGTTTTTTTGTCATAACTACCTTACTGGGTGCCAACTTTTGTTTCAAAGTCAGCGCCCTCCTGTACACTATCCTAGGTTGGGGGGCCAACACTTTCTTCAGTATGGGATCTCTGAGTAAGATAGGCCAATGTTTCTTTATAATTCTATTGACTGCCTTAAAGTTGGAGTTGTATTGAGTGACAAATAAGGGTTGTCCCTGAAGACCTGTATTGTCTGTCTCCTTTTTGGATTTAGTCCATCAAGATAATAAGGCACTTCTGTCCAATAGTCTTGCTCAATTATAGCCATGTTCTATCAATCCCTTTGGATTCCACGGATTCATCCATACTTGTGGGATATTCTCCTTCCATACAGGAAGTGGCAAAGAGAGCACCCACAGCAGAGCTGTCTATATAGCTCCTCCCTTAGCTCCGCCCTCCAGTCATTCGACCGAAGGCTAGGAAGAAAAAGGAGAAACTATAGGGTGCAGTGGTGACTGAAGTTTTTTAATTAAAAATATACTACCTGTCTTAAACAGACAGGGCGGGCCGTGGACTTGATACATCACAAGAGAAAGAAATTTATCAGTTAAGCATCAATTCTGTTTTCTCTTGTAAGATGTATCGAGTCCACGGATTCATCCATACTTGTGGGATACCAATACCAAAGCTTTAGGACACGGATGAAGGGAGGGACAAGACAGGTACCCTAAACGGAAGGCACCACTGCTTGTAAAACCTTTCTCCCAAAATAGCCTCTGAAGAAGCAAAAGTATCGAATTTGTAAAATTTGGAAAAAGTATGAAGACCAAGTCGCCGCCTTACAAATCTATTCAACAGAAGCCTCATTTTTAAAAGCCCATGTGGAAGCCACTGCTCTAGTAGAATGAGCAGTAATTCTTTCAGGAGGCTGCTGGCCAGCAGTCTCATAAGCCAAACGGATGATGCTTTTCAGCCAAAAGGAAAGAGAGGTAGCCGTAGCCTTTTGACTTCTCCGTTTACCAGAATAAAAAACAAACAATGAAGATGTTTGACGGAAATTTTTAGTTGCTTGTAAGTAGAACTTTAAAGCACGAACCACATCAAGATTGTGCAACAGACGTTCCTTCTTTGATGAGGATTAGGACACAGAGAAGGAACAACAATCTCCTGATTAATATTCCTATTAGAAACAACCTTAGGAAGAAACCCAGGTTTGGTACGCAAAACCACCTTATCTGCCGAAGAGATAGCTACTAAAAAACAAAACTTTCCAAGATAGAAGCTTAATATCTATGGAATGCATAGGTTCAAACGGAACCCCTTGAAGAACATTAAGAACCAAATTTAGGCTCCATGGTGGAGCAACAGGTTTAAATACAGGCTTGATACTGACCAAGGCCTGACTAAACACTTGAACGTCTGGGACATCTGCCAGACGTTTGTGTAAAAGAATAGACAAAGCAGATATTTGTCCTTTTAAGGAACTAGCTGATAATCCCTTCTCCAATCCTTCTTGGAGAAAGGACAAAATTCTAGGAATCCTAATCTTACTCCATGAGTAACCCTTGGATTCACACCAACAAATATATCTGCGCCAAATCTTATGATAGATTTTCCTGGTGACAGGCTTTCTAGCCTGAATCAGGGTATCAATGACCGACTCAGAGAAACCACGCTTTGATAGAATCAGGCGTTCAATCTCCAAGCAGTCAGACGCAGAGAAATTAGATTTGGATGCTTGAATGGACCTTGGATTAGAAGGTCCTGCCTCATTGGCAGAGTCCACGGTGGAACAGATGACATGTCCACCAGGTCTGAATACCAAGTCCTGCGTGGCCACGCAGGCGCTATCAGAATCACTGAAGCTCTCTCCTGCTTGATTCTGGCAACCAGACGTGGGAGGTGAGGAAACGGTGGAAATACATAAGCCAGATTGAAGGACCAGGGCACTGCTAGAGCATCTATCAGTACCGCCTGGGGATCCCGGGACCTGGACCCGTAACAAGGAAGTTTGGCGTTCTGTCGGGACGCCATCAGATCCAATTCTGGTGTGCCCCATAGCTGAGTAAGCTGGGCAAATACCTCCGGATGGAGCTCCCCCTACCCCGGATGAAAAGTCTGACGACTTAGGAAATCCGCCTCCCAGTTCTCTACCCCTGGGATATGGATTGCTGAGAGATGGCAAGAGTGATCCTCCGCCCATCGGATTATTTTGGTTACCTCCATCATCGCTAGAGAACTCTGTGTTCCTCCTTGACGATTGATATAGGCTACAGTCGTGATGTTGTCCGACTGAAATCTGATGAATTTGGCCGCAGCTAGCTGAGGCCATGCCTGAAGCGCATTGAATATCGCTCTCAGTTCTAGAAAGTTTATCGGGAGGAGAGATTCCTCCCGAGACCATAAGCCCTGTGCTTTCAGGGATTTCCAGACTGCACCCCAGCCTAGCAGGCTGGCATCTGTCGTTACTATGAGCCACTCTGGCCTGCGGAAACACATTCCCTGAGACAGGTGGTCCTGAGACAACCACCAGAGAAGAGAATCTCTGGTCTCTTGGTCCAGATGCAGTTGAGGAGATAAATCTGCATAATCCCCATTCCACTGTTTGAGCATGCATAGTTGCAGTGGTCTGAGGTGTAGGCGGGCATAAGGAACTATGTCCATTGCCGCTACCATGAGTCCGATTACCTCCATACACTGAGCCACTGATGGCCGAGGAATGGAATGAAGAGCTTGGCAAGTGATTAAAAGTTTTGATTTTCTGACCTCCGTCATTTCTACCGAGTCTATCAGAGTCCCTAGGAAGGAAACTCTTGTGAGAGGGACGAGAGAACTCTTTTTTTATGTTCACCTTACATCCGTGAGATCTCAGAAAAGTCAACACGATGTCCGTGTGAGACTTGGCTAGCTGGAAAGCCGACGCCTGAATTAAGATGTCGTCTAGATAAGGCGCCACTGCTATACCCCGCGGTCTTAGAACCGCCAAAAGGGACCCTAGCACCTTTGTGAAAATTCTGGGAGCCGTGGCCAACCCGAAAGGAAGGGAAACAAACTGGTAATGCCTGTCCAGAAAGGCGAATTTGAGGAATTGATGATGATCTCTGTGAATAGGGATGTGTAGATACGCATCCTTTAAATCCACGGTAGTCATATATTGACCCTCCTGGATCAGAGGAAGAATAGTCCGAATAGTCTCCATCTTGAAAGATGGTACTTTGAGGAATTTGTTTAGAATTTTGAGATCCAAGATCGGTCTGAAAGTTCCCTCTTTTTTGGGAACCACAAACAGGTTGGAGTAAAAACCTAGCCCTTGTTCCGCTCTTGGAACTGGGCGGATCACTCCCATGGTATGTAGGTCTTCTACACAGCGTAAGAACGCCTCTCTCTTTGTCTGGTTTGCAGACAATTGAGAAATGTGAAATCTCCCCCTTGGGGGGGGAGTCTTTGAAGTCCAGAAGATATCCTTGGGACACAATTTCTAAAGCCCAGGAATCGTGAACATCTCTTGCCCAAGCCTGAGCGAAGAGAGAGAGTCTGCCCCCTACTAGATCCGGTCCCGGATCGGGGGCTACCCTTTCATGCTGTCTTAGAGGCAGCAGCAGGCTTCTTGGCCTGTTTACCTTTGTTCCAAGCCTGGTTAGGTCTCCAGACTGACTTGGATTGGACAGAATTCCCCTCTTGCTTTGCTGCAGGGGAAGCTGAAGCGGGACCTTTGAAGTTCCGAAAGGAACGAAAATTATTTTGTTTGGTTTATCCTGAGGGAGGGCATGGCCTTTCCCTCCAGTGATGTCTGAAATAATTTCTTTCAGTGTAGGCCCGAATAGGGTCTTTCCTTTGAAATGGATGTTCAACAACTTAGATTTTGATGACACATCAGCAGACCAGGACTTAAGCCATAACGCCCTGCGTGCTAAAATGGCAAAACCTGAATTCTTTGCCGCTAATTTAGCCATTTGGAAAGCGGCATCTGTAATGAAATAATTAGCCAACTTAAGGGCCTTAATTCTATCCATAATATCCTCTAATGGAGTCTCCACCTGGAGAGCCTCTTCTAGAGCCTCAAACCAGAAAGCAGCTGCAGTAGTTACAGGAACAATGCATGCAATAGGTTGGAGAAGAAAACCTTGATGAACAAAAATTTTCTTTAGGAGACCCTCTAATTTTTTATCCATAGGATCTTTGAAAGCACAACTGTCTTTGATAGGTATAGTTTTACGCTTAGCAAGAGTAGAAATAGCTCCCTCCACCTTAGGAACAGTCTGCCACGAGTCCTGTATGGTGTTAGATATGGGAAACATTTTCTTAAAAACAGGAGGGGGAGCGAACGGAATACCTGGTCTATCCCACTCCTTAGTAACAATAGTCACAATCCTCTTAGGGACTGGAAAAACATCAGTGTAAACAGGAACCTCTAAGTATCTGTCCATTTTACACAATTTCTCTGAGACCACTATAGGGTCACAATCGTCTAGAGTAGCTAATACCTCCTTGAGCAATAAGCGGAGGTGTTCAAGCTTAAATTTAAAGTCCGTCATATCAGAATCTGTCTGAGGGAGCGTCTTTCCTGAATCAGAAATCTCTCCCTCAGATAACAAATCTCTTACCCCTACTTCAGAACATTGTGAGGGTATATCGGATACGGCTACTAAAGCGTCAGACGGCTCAGCATTTGTTCTTAACCCAGTGCTGTCACACTTTCCTTGTAAACCAGGCAGTTTAGAGAAAACCTCTGTGAGGGTTTTATTCATAACTATGGCCATGTCTTGTAAAGTAAATAAATTCGACGCATTAGAGGTACTTGGCGTCACTTGTGCGGGCGTTACTGGTTGTGACACTTGGGGAGAGCTAGATGCTAAACCCTCATTTCCTTCTAACTGAGAATCATCTATTGCAATATTTTTAAGTGCTAAAATATGCTCTTTATAATTTATAGACATATTAGTGCAAGTGGGACACATTCCAAGAGGGGGTTCCACAATGGCTTCTAAACACATAGAACAAGGATTTTCCTTGGTGTCAGACATGTTAAACAGGCTAGTAATGAAACAAACAAGCTTGGAAAACACTTTAATCAAAGTAAATAACACTTTAAACAAAAACGGTACTGTGCCTTTAAGAGAAAAAAAGCTGCACAAACTCTGCAAAACAGTGTAAAAAAGCAGTAAACAAATCGAAATTTTTACAGTAGCATCATAAAGCCTTAGTAACTTTGCACCACTATGCAAATAAACAATTAACCCCTTAATGTAAAAACCGGATTGAAAAAACTTCAAAACCGGTAAAATAAAGTTCAGCACCTTGCCACAGCTCTGCTGTGGCGCCTACCTGCCCTTTAGGAACGATTTGTGGGGGAAAAAACCTCTTTACAGCCCTCAAATACAGCAGGAATCTCTGGAGAAGTAGCTGGATGCTTCTGAGGTAAATAAACTGTGCAACTGAAAATAGGCCCCTCCCACCTCACTCGATGTTATGGGGCCTAAAAGAAACACCACAGAGTGTTTCTTAAACTAGCCATGTGGGTTAATAACCCTTAAACAAGCCACAAAGACCCCTTAAAGTCCCTCAAAAAACGTTATATTTGTAATTAAACCAAAACGTTTTTTCCTATTAGTGTCACCAGTAACTATGAGCCCTTTATGCAAGCTTGGATTCCTCTTTTACTGAATACAGCTTACCTTTCCCTCATGGGGATATTGCCAGCCTTTTCTAGAAATAACACAGTCTGTCTAGAAAAAAATAGACTGAACATACCTTAATGCAGTTTAGCCTGCAAACTGTTCCCCCAACTGAAGTTTTCCTGTACTCTTCAGCCCTTGTGAGAATAGCAGTGGATCTTAGTTACAAAATGCTAAGATCATCCTCCTCCTTGCAGAAATCTTCATCTCTTTTCTGCCAGAGAGTAAATAGTACACACCGGTACCATTTAAAATAACAAACTTTTGCTTGAGAAAATAAAAACTAACATTTTTGTCACCACACTCACTTTACCCTTCCTAGCAGTTAAGCAGGCAAAGAGAATGACTGGGGGGCAGAGCTAAGGGAGGAGCTATATAGACAGCTCTGCTGTGGGTGCTCTCTTTGCCACTTCCTGTAGGGAAGGAGAATATCCCACAAGTATGGATGAATCCGTGGACTCGATACATCTTACAAGAGAAACAAACATGTCGGTTCTCAAAATAAATATATACGCCATGTGCCCCTCTTACATACACAAGAAAACAAACATGATGCTCAATTACAAAATGTAACTCTCTCTCTCAGGAACGTTATCATTATATGGCAAAACCAGACCTTAGCCAGCAACCGCATCTCCCAGCGTTTAGTCCACACTTAATATCCTAAATGAAGTCCTCATACATATTTAGCAATCAACATAAAGGGAATTCCAGGTACACCATTTCTATACATATAGTGTATACTAATTACCCCTCCCCAGATAGGGAATAATGTCAGCCTGTTCTGATGCATCAAGTCTCCCCAGAAGTAAATGACTGAACATACCTCAATGCTGCTTGTAGCATGACACGGTTCTCCACACTGAAGATGTTTCTTTACACTACCTTCAACTGCTCTGTGGGAACCAGCATGGATCTTAGATAATTTTGCTAAGATCATCAACATCAGGGCAGAAAATTTAAATGTCTCCACTCCTCTTGGGAAGTTATAGACTGACGGTTTCTCCCTGAGGAAAATAGTACTCACTGGCACCATTTTAAAATAAAAAAACTTCTCGATTGAAGAATCTAAACTAACACCTCACTTTACCTCTTCCTATCACTAACACAGGCAAAGAGAATGACTGGAGGGGGGGGGGGGGGAAGGGAGGAGCTATATATACAGCTCTGCTGTGGTGCTCTTTGCCACTTCCTGCTAAACAGGAGGCGTAATCCCATAAGTAAGGATGAAATCCGTGGACTCGTCATATCTTGTAAAAGAAATGTATTTTTGTAAGGTACTTGTTACACAAAGGTTAAGAGACATTGGTTTAGGAGTACAACTACTGTATTTGAACATAAGTGCTTTCTGTGTGCTGAGCCTCAAGACAGCCCTCCCACCTGTATCTATTTGAGGGGGACAGTCTCGCTGTCCCACTGAGGCAGCCATATGTCCCTATTGGCAGAATTTCCATTAGACACACCCACAGACCACACCCATGCGCTAACACAAACTGCTCTGACATGCTCACCAACTGCACAGACCTGCCCATAATCCCGCCTCCTATGCACCTGTGACCCCGCCCCATCCAACAGAGCCCCACCCACAAAATGGTGACAGACCCTTCAATCTCCCAAGTCCCTAATACCTAGCCACAAATATTGTGAGGTAAACTCAAAATCTCATAAGTGACTCCCTGACTGAAATCCTGAGCATGTGAATTAGTGAAAGCCCCTTAACAACAAGTAGAAATGAACCCACTTTGTACAGGGATTAAAGGGACATAGAAGTCCAAGAAGGAAATGCTCAGATGTTATAGTATTTTTATTACTTGCAAATAACTACTATGTGTTAAACCTCTTTCTTTTAAAGGTGTACCCCGTAGTGCTTAACAATGCATAACAGTGCTCAGAACACTTGCACGCTCATGAGTCTACTTAGGTATGTATTTCAAAAAAGGATAACAAGAGTAGAAAGTCAGTTTGATAGTAGAAGTAAATCGGAAACTTGTTCTAAATGTAATACTTCTATCTGAATTATGAAAGTTAAATTTCAAATTTCATGCCCCTTTAAATATTGATTTACACAGGCATTAACAACGTAAGGCAATAGAGACAGAGATATATGTAATAAAAGTCAAATTAAAACTGGGGAAATATTTTCTATAACACAAAAGGTTGCTCAGACTTTGCACCAAATCCATCTCACGGGTATTCTTACCGTGCAAGTTGATGAAACGGATGCAGCTTGATACGACCCGGGGAATGGCTTCTCCTGAACTCTGGAGCATATAGAGAGAGAGAGGCAGAGGGAGGGAAGGTTAGACAAAAAACATTCCTATTGTGCACACAACCTAAGCCATTTACTAGTATAATAATTATAGGGTTTGCAATTTACGAGTGCTGCCATTTTAAAACCTAAGTTTCACTGCAGATATCTAAGAGTTGCTGCACATGTGCAAATATGTCAGCACTGGAAAAAAGAGTGAATACTAGATTTCAACATGGCAGCACCCATGACTAGAGGAAATCTAATTATTGAAAAATGAACCCAGTGCCCCGAAACAGGCTCTAGGTAACATAAATTAATATTGATTTAAAACCCAGATTTTCTACAATATCATTAAAGGAGTTTAGTCATCTTGTTTAATTAAAAAAGGACATGAATTCTTATTTTTCTGTTTAAAATCTGTGCTTTGTCCCATATTGCTCAGAGGGAACAAAATAATCTCAAACATCGGTTTTCAAACGTTGCAAATGGCTTAACCCTTTGAGTGCCAACGACAGCTCTGAGCCGTCGCAAATTTTCCCAGTCAGGTGCTGACGACGGCCCAGAGCCGTCGCTAGCACTCACCCACCTTGAGGGCAATCTGGGGGCTCCCATCGAATCCCACCCCGGCGATCAGGCCTGTATAGTGACAGGCATCGCCGGGGCTTCACGTTTTGCACGGTGACGTCACGCGCAATGATGTGATGACGTCACCGCGCAACTTTATTTAAAAAATACAATGCACAATATAGGGAAAGGGGGCATGCTGCTTAGATGCCTGTATCTCAGGCATCTAAGCAGCTACAGACCCCCAAGACCCACCGTTGGAAAGGTAATCACCTACCCTTTCCAACGGTATAAGTCTTGGGGATCTGAACAGAAAAAAAAAAGTTAAAAAGTATAAAAATAAAAAACCCTCAAATTCAGCTTAGCACCCAGGTGGGAAAGTGCTTAGCACTCAAAGGGTTAAACCAGCTATTTGTTCTGTAGCAATTGCAAGTTACAGAATTAGCTTTTTAGTATCTCTAGGGGGTAAGCACAATTTTACACAAAAGCAAGAGTTAGTTAATGCCCTTTTTAAAAGACATGGAAGCCAAAATTAAACTTTAATGATTCAGAGACGGCATACAATTTATATAATCAATTTAACCTCTTTCCCTTCATGTATTCCATTGTTAAGTCTTAGCTTATTTCCATGACAGAATACCTCGGTATGCTCAGAAGTGTGCCTGTGACAAACGTTTTTACAAACAATGTTACCATAAGGTGCTGAAGACACGTGTATGCTCCTGAGCCCGCCTCTATTGAGAATATGCTCTCATGGAAAGGGCAAAGGCTCCCAATTGAAAGAGGTGAATTTGACAGTAGTTATTTAAATTGTTAGCATCTATATAAATCATGAAAGTTCCTATGGTGCTGCTTAAAGGGGACGTCAAACACAACATTTTTCTTTCGTGATTCAGATAGAGCATATCATGTTAAACAACTTTCCAATTTACTTTGATTATCAAATGTGCTTCATTCTTTTGTTATCATTTGTTGAAGGGACTGCAATGTACTACTGGGAGCTAGCTGATCACATTAAGTGAGCCAATAAAAAGGAGGCATATGTGTGCAGCCACTAATCAACAGCTAGTTCCCAGAATTGCATTAAGCCTACCTATGTAATCTTTTCAACAAAGGAAACCAAGAGAACAAAGCAAATTAGATAATAGAAGTAATTACCAAATTTTCTGTTCTATCTGAATCATGAAAAGTTTAATTTTGAGTTTACTGTCCCTTTAATAATAGTGTCCAAAGCACAGATCACTTTTCTGTTATTATTTCTTAATAACAGACTTTTGTAGAATTGTGTTAAAATTGTTAAAATATTAGAATTTTGGCAGGTCAGTAAAATTAACCTGTACAATATAATGTAGCCAGAGCCTGTTCAGTAGGGTAGGAAGGGTAAGTGTAAGGGGGTAGCTGAGCGACAGAGAGGGCGAGAAAGGAAAGCTGTTGCATGGGGTGGGTGTTCGGGGGGGGTGTACAGGAGGGTGGGTGGGTGTTCAGGAGGGGGGGTGTACAGGAGGGTGGGTGGGCTGAAGAAGAGAGGTTTGAGATGAAAGACAAATGATTTTATGAGGCAAAAGATTTGATAATAGCAAGAATGACAGATCATGGAGGCACAGATTTATAGCAATCTGTTATGGCAGCATAAAACAAAGGGATGGTCTGCATGTTTGTCTAAATCGGACATCCTCAAACTTGGCCCTCCAGAGGTTTTGGAACTACATTTCCCACGATGCATATCAGCTGGCTGAGCCTCATGGGAAATGTAGTTCCAAAACCTCTGGAGGGCCCAGTTTGAGGATGTCTGCTCTAAATAGTTTATACCAGTGATGGCGAACCTTGGCACTCTAGCTGTTTCAGAACTACATTTCCCAGGGTGCTTGACTGGACTAAGCATCATGGGAAATGTAGTTCTGATACATCTAGTTTGCTATCACTGATCTATACGTTCTCCAGCTTGATTCAGGGATAGAAACGTTGGCAGCACTTCTAGGAACAGCAAAACGAACAGATGAGCACACTGTACCTGCACACGGGACAAATACCGCCGCCTCCTGAAGCAATAACCGAGAAAAACACACAAAGACAAAACAGAGAAGGTTCCATAAAGGGGAATAAAGAGAGCAAAAGCTTGTTTGAGCCGTGTGAAGCCACAGAGGTACAGAAGGAATAAAAGGCCTTGAGTATAAGACTGGGGTACGTTGGTTATTCAAAAGATGACACATACAGAACTCAGCAAGTGTTTCATTAGTTTGGGAGATGAAAGAGAGAAAAAAACTATCTTACAAGTAGCTTGGAAAAAAAAGTCAGGGGGTTTCCATAAATATAAAATATATATAAAAAAGGAACCAAAAAGTGAAAATAAATATTGAGAAAAATGTAATAAACAAATAAGAAATGATAAATATGAAGAAAAACAGAGGAAGTATAAAGAAGAAGTTGGAAGATAAAAATGAGCTTAAAGAAAAAAAAATACTAAAAGGGAAATTAAACACACGTTTTATAATTCAGATAGAGTAGTATACAAAAAAGAAGTTCCAATTTACTTCCGTTAGCAAATTTGCTTTAGTCTTTGGTATCCTTTGTGGAAAAACAGGCAGGGATGCTCAGGAGTGTGCATAAAGCCTAGAACACTATATGGCAGTAGTACTCTGCAAATACTGCTGCCATATAGTTCTTTTTATTCGGGTTTCTCAATTCCAGTCATCAGGGCACACCAACAGGCATGATTTATAGGATAGCTGCACTAGAGCTCAGGTGAAATAATCAACTGATCAGTAAGCATGGTAATTAACCTGCTCTCACTAGGGGTAATCCTAAAAATCAGGCCTCTTAGTGTGCCCTGAAGACTAGAACTGAGAAACACTGCTCTAGACAAATGCATGCTACCTAAATATGAAATGGTGTGTATTTTCTTTAAAGTTGCTTTAGCTGTTTAAATATTGACAAAATAAGTGTAAAGCTTTAGTGTCTATAAAGCAATGGGAGCTGCCATGTTGTAACTTAGGTTACCTTCTCTGCTGTGGCCAATTAGGGTCAGTTATAAATAGGTCACTAGAGTGTGCAGCCAATGGCTATGTGGAATATAACAGTGCTCTGCACTTCCAGTAACTGAAAAGCTCACCATTTCTGAATGGAATGAGAGGAAAAGGGGACAAAATAAATAATGAAAGTATATTGCAGAGTTTTTATATATCCAGTATATATATATATATATACACATATATATATATATATATATATATATATATATATATATATATATATATATATATATATATATATATATATATACACACACACACACGATTTATCATTTTATATTATTATCTCGTGTTTAATGTCCCTTTTAAGTATGATTATAAAAGAAAATGTTGGGGCTTTATGTCACTCTAAAAGGAACAAACATAGAGAAAGGAATTGTAAGAGAAAAAAAATAGAGCTAAAAACAAAACAAAAATACAACAATAGGGAGAATGAGAAAATGGGGAAAAGGAAAACAAAATAAAAATGAAATACAAAAATGAATTGATAGTATACACCAAGCTTAGAGTCAAGCAATTAGATAAATTACATGGAATGACAACTCTACAAATTCAGACTGGAGAATATAAATATAGCAGCTTAAAGTGTAAGTTTTTGCAGCACAGAAATGATTCATTGAAGTACAACATTAGTATTGAGCAGCAGAGGATTCTGGGTAGCATAACACTGCAATTTGTTTTCCCCCACATTATCTCAAGCAATTAGCAAGGGAAGGTGCAGCACACAGGGGAGGTACCTTAACAAACTCCTCCAAATCCCCGTTAAACAGTTTGTAGATATACTGGGAGGTCGGTCGCTGCCTTTTCACCCGCTGAGACCTACTGGTGCTGGACTGTAGCCTGAAACCAACCGTGTGACGGCATGAAGACAGACACACAATGTGCACACACACGTAAAACCCAGCTCCACATTATAAATAAAACTGGATAAAATTGTAAGTAAAAATATAAAAAATAAATAAATTTAAAAAAAACATTAAAAATTAAAGGCACATATTTTGGGTCTTTTAAATGGACACTTTCAAAGTGATTTCTCCAAAGTTTAAATATGGTTTTAATCATTAAAACAAGCCTATTTTTGATGGTTCTACACCATATGATTTGAGGACACAAACAAAAATGACAACAAAGCTAAGTGTCAAGGATGCACAGTAGTAATGGTGGTGGACCTCATCTTCAACTGCAGATCTAGGTCCCGCAACGTATTACTGTACCCTCATAACTCAGACTTGCAAGCTCCCATGCATTTGAGAGGAACAGTGGTAAAAAACAGAAAACTACAGCTAAGAACAGGTGATAGAACCTAAGGTATTCTCCATACCCCTTTGAACACTTAATATTTAGTTTTAAGGTCAACTTTTTGCACTTGAAAAATGTTACGGTCTAGAACACTCTATACTACTTTTTTGTTTGGTTATTTAAATCACCATTCTCCGTCCTTTACTATTAAAATATTATTTTTTTAAAATTAGAATTATCTTTAAAAATATTGGGTCTTTTATTTCCATGCTTCCTTCCAGTATTAGGTTAGAACCTCCTCCCCCCCACAAACACACCTTTATTTCTTAACACATATCCGCTCTTTCTAACCAATCAGTGCTCGATCAGTAAAGTACACAGTCGATGCAATCTTGGATTTGGTTACACAGTGGGAAGATGGGTAAAGAGGAAAATACAGTGATGGGGTAGGATTAGGTCCAAATACTAGTGCTTTCCAAACTGTGTGTCGTGACACGTTAGTGTATCGGCGGCAGTGTGTAGGTGTGTCCCTGCTTCAGCACTAATTTCTTTTAATTTACATTTTTTTGTTTTACTTTTTTTTTCTTTTGGTTTCCGACTTTTCCGCCTGCCTGCTACGCATATCACATGGTTGATACGTGACTGATACCTAGAGGGTCACAGATCATCTTAACCTATTGGCGCAGCTCAGTGGGAACTGAAACTATTCCCATTGGCGGCACATTGGCTCGTGACTTGCACATGTAGTCTCCTCAATCAGCTCGTGACTGCACGTGTAGTCAGTGAGTGGGACAGTAGTGTGTTTGCAGCGCGGGCAGTCATCAGTCGGACTCACAGAGCTCTGAGGGCGGCAGCTTAAACGCTGAGCTGAAGTCAGAAGTCAAAGTGTTTCTTTATGCAGCTAGCTCCCAGTAGTGCATTGCTGCTCCTGCTCTGGATATACGGATAGGAAGTGGAAGCTTAAAAATGCTTGATGATGAAATGCAAATGTCTTTATCTAATATTCCACCAAATATTCAGAAACTGTGTTCATCCCATCAACCTCATACATCCCATTAAAATAGAAAGTAGCTTTTGGTGTTATTAAAAAAAAAAAAATTAATTCTTGCACATACTTACTGTTACTTGTAAATATATTTTGTTATTATATAATTTATGTATGTGTCCGTATCTCTTAAAAACAAGTTAGTTTAACCTCTTGTTTGCTAGTACAACTGAATTACTGTGTCGCAAAATGATGTAGGTCTAAAAAGTGTGTCACCAACATGAAAAGTTTGGAAAGCTCTGAACTAGAGACAAGTCTGCAATATGCCTAAATGGATAGGGATAGGGAGATAGATATAGAGATAGATAGAGATAGAGATAGATATAGATATATATAAACCAAACTTCATTAAAATTATGGAGGGAGATAAAAAACTGAAATTAAAATCCTCCATGTCTCAAAATTAAATCAATGTAAATATTTGCATAGGAAATTAGTACATCTAGGCAAGAATCCCCGCTTGCTTTTCCCCAGAAATTCTTAATATACAATGTTTCCAATGCACAAGAGAATTGTGGGTAAGATATGCAAATGAGATATGCAAATTCTCCATTTTTTTTGCTTCAAAAATACTGTTTTGACACAGCGATCCTTTTAAACAGGATTATGACAGCAAACCAGAAATCACTATATATATATCCAAGGTTATACTTTGCCTCAATTACATCATTATGTCTCACATTTATTTAGTGTTCTATGTCCCTTTAAACTAAATTGTGAGTCAATGAATGCAATTTCCCTAAATTAAAATGTTAATGTTGGCCTTTGATAGTAGTCTAGTTCCTCTTATTTATCTGGGAGCTAAACGGTTTCATCTCATTATTATTATAATAAAGTTTTCTAAAACACAATTTGTTTTACTAGCAGTGCTTAGATCTATAGTCTCCAAACACTCAACTGCTTAGATAAGAGTTGCTTATGACAATTGTATGGGTATATTCTCTTATTGGGCTCAGAATAGGGGATAAGATAAGATACTGCAACAAGAATGCAATTTTTGCAAAAAAAAAAGTGGCAAGGGCTTGTGTACACGACTAACAAAT
Source organism: Bombina bombina (assembly GCF_027579735.1). Classification (NCBI taxonomy): domain Eukaryota; kingdom Metazoa; phylum Chordata; class Amphibia; order Anura; family Bombinatoridae; genus Bombina; species Bombina bombina. The sequence goes on from NC_069510.1 coordinate 87,450,186, forward strand.
CCCAATTGGCTTGCCCAACTAAAGTTTCTTTAAAGGGAGTTTGGCGATTGAAAAAAATTGCAGCAAAAAAGATTTTAATGTAATTCAGAAAGTGTTACGCACTCAATTTGTATGTTAAATTATTGTAAGACCCCCAAAAAGCCTTATGTTTATGTTCCTTTAAACCTAAATTGAAAGAATGTATGGCCCTCTTCCAATCAAGTAGACGAGAGGAGTATGCACGCTTAATTGATTTTTTGTTCCCTTTTCTAAGCAACTGCAGTTTATCTGAACAGCCACTGTTTGAATCAAAAAAATGCCTAAGTTGAGTTTACACTATAACTGTAAAATGGCATTAAAATTATCATAAACAGGTGTGCAACTGAAATTTTGTTATAAATTTGACTATTTTTATATAATTAACCAATTATTATTATATCATATTATACTTAATTTGACCAACTATGTCTTTGCAATCATACACAAAACACACACACACATATATACAGTGTATATATATATATATATATATATATATATATATATATATATATATATATATATACACATACACATAAATATATATATATACAGGTAGCCCTCAGTTTACACCAGGGGTTAGGTTCAGAAGGAATGGTTGTAAATCGAAACCGTTGTAAATGGAAACCCAGTTTATAATGTAAGTCAATGGAAGTGAGGGAGTTAGGTTCCAGGCCCCTCTCAAAATTTTCATAAGTAACACCTAATACAATATTTTTAAAGCTTTGAAATAAGGACTTTACATGCTAAACAGCATTATAAACCTAATAAAATAATCACACAACACAGACTTTACTTGCATTTTTCTGCAAACAGTTCTTTCTATGCATTCCAATCTGGACTGATTTATAGACAGGAAGATCTTGTTCCTTTGAAATCTGCTCGATAGCTCAGGTCTGGTTAAACTGATTAATTTCAGCTTGCTTGGCTTGCATATCTTTGCTGCAACACAAGCGGACAGCTTCACCTACTGGCTTTTTAAATCAATGCACTGCTTCTCAATGCTTTCAATAGCAGTCACATGACTGAAAAAAAAGGTTGTTATTCTGAAACGGTGCAAATTGTTCCTTTCACAAACAGCACTCAGACAATTCATATTTCTCCTTCTCTTCTACCTTTCCCCCTCTACAACACACATGAACTCTATTCCTATCTCACATCCCTCATCCAGCCATGCTTTACTGATTCTAAACTTAAACACTTGCATAAGACACATTCTCATCGCCTTTCGCTCACCATCTTTCTTCTTCTTGCAGCTGGGGATGTCTCGCCTAACCCAGGTCCACCCTTTGCTTCCCTCAGCTCACTACCACAAATGACACCTCATACACCTTGCCCACGTAACCCTCCAAACCTCATTAACTGCACCTCTGTTAGTACACCCCAATTCTCTTGTGCCCTTTGGAATGCACGCTCTATATGCAATAAGCTTATATCTATTCACAACCTATTTATTTCACGTTCACTTAACCTGTTAGCCCTCACTAAAACTTGGCTTTCCATCTCTAACACAACTGCAGTAGCCTCTCTGTCCTATGGCAGCCTGCACTTCAGTCACACTCCCAGGCCAGGAGACAAACAAGGAGGGGGAGTAGGAATTCTACTGTCTCAACACAGTACCTTTTACTGCATTCCTTCACCCCCCTCTCTTTCCTTCTCATCTTTTGAAGTTCATGCTATACGCCTCTTCTCCCCTCTAGCTCTTCGTGTTCCAGTTATCTATTGCCCCCCTGGCCCAGCATCACAATTTCTGGACCACTTTGAAGTCTGGCTTCCACATTTTCTCTCTTGAAATGTCCCTTCTCTCATCTTAGGGGACTTCAACATACCCGTTGATAATCCTAACATGCCTGCTGCCTCTAAACTTCTATCCCTTACCACCTCTCTTGGCCTGTCCCAATGGACAACATATCCAACCCACTGTGAAGGCAACTCCCTAGACCTGGTCTTCACCAATCTCTGCGCCGTTTCCAACTTCCTTAACTTCCCCTTTCCTCTGTCTAACCACCATCTACTAACTTTCTCTCTTACTCTACCTGCTACATCTTTGCAAGCCCCCAAGAAACTGCTACCTTACAGAAATTTAAATGACTTGGACCTCAGACTTTTCCACTCAACTGAATCCTCTGCTCTCTGACATTTCATCCCTCTCTTGCCCAAACCTTGTGGCTTTACAGTATAATTCGGCACTAAAATCAACACTTGACAAAGCTGCACCCTCCACTGTTCGCCGTACATCAATCACTCAACGGCAACCATGGCACACCAAACAGACCAGATATCTTCAGCGATGTTCACGGGCTGCTGAACAACAGTGGAGGAAATCACGCACCTGTGCTGACTTCCGGCATTATAAATTCATCCTTAAGTCCTACAACTCTGCGCTTAGCCTGGCCAAAAAGTCTATTTCTCCTCCCTTGTGTCATCTCACACATCCAACCCCAGAAAGCTATTCTCAACCTTTAACTCCCTTCTACGTCCGCCTGCACCCCTGCCCACTACCAATCTCATTGCTCAGATTATTGCTGATCACTTAAAAATTAAAATTGACACCATTAGAAAAGATATCTGCACCTCACACCCCTCAAACCCAACAATCCTACCCACCCCTTCTATTAACAAAACTCTGTTACTTTCCTCCTGTAACAGAGGAAGAAGTCTCTGTACTCCTATCCTTGGCTCATCTCACAACCTGCCCACTTGACCCTATTCCTTCACAACTTCTCCCTCTCTCTCTGCTTTATTAACCCCTACCCTAACTCATCTCTTTAACCAATCTCTCACCGCTGGCACATTTCCTGATACATTCAAGCATGCGTCAATCATACCAATCCTAAAAAAAAAACCTTGCTTGACCCCTCCACGCCTTCTAACCATCGACCAGTCTCCTTACTTCCCTTTGCTTCAAAATGATTGGAACAAATGGTCTATAATCAGTGTAGCGGGTCTCGGTACCCCAGACTGGGTATACCCACTAAAGTCAGCTTCCTCCAACCAAACGCCAACCAATGAACCTCCACTGGATACCTGCTGCTATTAGAATAACGGCCGCTGCAAGTTGTTATAGCTACCCCCAAGAACATTAGCCGAGACAGAATGCTTGAGGGTCAAAAACAGAATTTATGTTTACCTGATAAATTACTTTCTCCAACGGTGTGTCCGGTCCACGGCGTCATCCTTACTTGTGGGATATTCTCTTCCCCAACAGGAAATGGCAAAGAGCCCAGCAAAGCTGGTCACATGATCCCTCCTAGGCTCCGCCTACCCCAGTCATTCGACCGACGTTAAGGAGGAATATTTGCATAGGAGAAACCATATGGTACCGTGGTGACTGTAGTTAAAGAAAATAAATTATCAGACCTGATTAAAAAAACCAGGGCGGGCCGTGGACCGGACACACCGTTGGAGAAAGTAATTTATCAGGTAAACATAAATTATGTTTTCTCCAACATAGGTGTGTCCGGTCCACGGCGTCATCCTTACTTGTGGGAACCAATACCAAAGCTTTAGGACACGGATGAAGGGAGGGAGCAAATCAGGTCACCTAAATGGAAGGCACCACGGCTTGCAAAACCTTTCTCCCAAAAATAGCCTCAGAAGAAGCAAAAGTATCAAACTTGTAAAATTTGGTAAAAGTGTGCAGTGAAGACCAAGTCGCTGCCCTACATATCTGATCAACAGAAGCCTCGTTCTTGAAGGCCCATGTGGAAGCCACAGCCCTAGTGGAATGAGCTGTGATTCTTTCGGGAGGCTGCCGTCCGGCAGTCTCGTAAGCCAATCTGATGATGCTTTTAATCCAAAAAGAGAGAGAGGTAGAAGTTGCTTTTTGACCTCTCCTTTTACCGGAATAAACAACAAACAAGGAAGATGTTTGTCTAAAATCCTTTGTAGCATCCAAATAGAATTTTAGAGCGCGAACAACATCCAAATTGTGCGACAAACGTTCCTTCTTTGAAACTGGTTTCGGACACAGAGAAGGTACGATAATCTCCTGGTTAATGTTTTTGTTAGAAACAACTTTTGGAAGAAAACCAGGTTTAGTACGTAAAACCACCTTATCTGCATGGAACACCAGATAAGGAGGAGAACACTGCAGAGCAGATAATTCTGAAACTCTTCTGGCAGAAGAAATTGCAACTAAAAACAAAACTTTCCAAGATAATAACTTAATATCAACGGAATGCAAGGGTTCAAACGGAACCCCCTGAAGAACTGAAAGAACTAAACTGAGACTCCAAGGAGGAGTCAAAGTTTTGTAAACAGGCTTAATTCTAACCAGAGCCTGAACAAAGGCTTGAACATCTGGCACAGCAGCCAGTTTTTTGTGAAGTAACACCGACAAGGCAGAAATCTGTCCCTTCAGGGAACTTGCAGATAATCCCTTTTCCAATCCTTCTTGAAGGAAGGATAGAATCCTAGGAATCTTAACCTTGTCCCAAGGGAATCCTTTAGATTCACACCAACAGATATATTTTTTCCAAATTTTGTGGTAAATCTTTCTAGTTACAGGCTTTCTGGCCTGAACAAGAGTATCGATAACAGAATCTGAGAACCCTCGCTTCGATAAAATCAAGCGTTCAATCTCCAAGCAGTCAGCTGGAGTGAAACCAGATTCGGATGTTCGAACGGACCCTGAACAAGAAGGTCTCGTCTCAAAGGTAGCTTCCAAGGTGGAGCCGATGACATATTCACCAGATCTGCATACCAAGTCCTGCGTGGCCACGCAGGAGCTATCAAGATCACCGACGCCCTCTCCTGATTGATCCTGGCTACCAGCCTGGGGATGAGAGGAAACGGCGGGAACACATAAGCTAGTTTGAAGGTCCAAGGTGCTACTAGTGCATCCACTAGAGCCGCCTTGGGATCCCTGGATCTGGACCCGTAGCAAGGAACTTTGAAGTTCTGACGAGAGGCCATCAGATCCATGTCTGGAATGCCCCACTGCTGAGTGACTTGGGCAAAGATTTCCGGATGGAGTTCCCACTCCCCCGGATGCAATGTCTGACGACTCAGAAAATCCGCTTCCCAATTTTCCACTCCTGGGATGTGGATAGCAGACAGGTGGCAGGAGTGAGACTCCGCCCATAGAATGATTTTGGTCACTTCTTCCATCGCTAGGGAACTCCTTGTTCCCCCCTGATGGTTGATGTACGCAACAGTTGTCATGTTGTCTGATTGAAACCGTATGAACTTGGCCCTCGCTAGCTGAGGCCAAGCCTTGAGAGCATTGAATATCGCTCTCAGTTCCAGAATATTTATCGGTAGAAGAGATTCTTCCCGAGACCAAAGACCCTGAGCTTTCAGGGATCCCCAGACCGCGCCCCAGCCCATCAGACTGGCGTCGGTCGTGACAATGACCCACTCTGGTCTGCGGAATGTCATCCCTTGTGACAGGTTGTCCAGGGACAGCCACCAACGGAGTGAGTCTCTGGTCCTCTGATTTACTTGTATCTTCGGAGACAAGTCTGTATAGTCCCCATTCCACTGACTGAGCATGCACAGTTGTAATGGTCTTAGATGAATGCGCGCAAAAGGAACTATGTCCATTGCCGCTACCATCAACCCGATCACTTCCATGCACTGAGCTATGGAAGGAAGAGGAACGGAATGAAGTATCCGACAAGAGTCTAGAAGTTTTGTTTTTCTGGCCTCTGTCAGAAAAATCCTCATTTCTAAGGAGTCTATTATTGTTCCCAAGAAGGGAACCCTTGTTGACGGGGATAGAGAACTCTTTTCCACGTTCACTTTCCATCCGTGAGATCTGAGAAAGGCCAGGACAATGTCCGTGTGAGCCTTTGCTTGAGGAAGGGACGACGCTTGAATCAGAATGTCGTCCAAGTAAGGTACTACAGCAATGCCCCTTGGTCTTAGCACAGCTAGAAGGGACCCTAGTACCTTTGTGAAAATCCTTGGAGCAGTGGCTAATCCGAAAGGAAGCGCCACAAACTGGTAATGTTTGTCCAGGAATGCGAACCTTAGGAACCGATGATGTTCCTTGTGGATAGGAATATGTAGATACGCATCCTTTAAATCCACCGTGGTCATGAATTGACCTTCCTGGATGGAAGGAAGAATAGTTCGAATGGTTTCCATCTTGAACGATGGAACCTTGAGAAACTTGTTTAAGATCTTGAGATCTAAGATTGGTCTGAACGTTCCCTCTTTTTTGGGAACTATGAACAGATTGGAGTAGAACCCCATCCCTTGTTCTCTTAATGGAACAGGATGAATCACTCCCATTTTTAACAGGTCTTCTACACAATGTAAGAATGCCTGTCTTTTTATGTGGTCTGAAGACAACTGAGACCTGTGGAACCTCCCCCTTGGGGGAAGTCCCTTGAATTCCAGAAGATAACCTTGGTAGACTATTTCTAGCGCCCAAGGATCCAGAACATCTCTTGCCCAAGCCTGAGCGAAGAGAGAGAGTCTGCCCCCCACCAGATCCGGTCCCGGATCGGGGGCCAACATTTCATGCTGTCTTGGTAGCAGTGGCAGGTTTCTTGGCCTGCTTTCCCTTGTTCCAGCCTTGCATTGGTCTCCAAGCTGGCTTGGCTTGAGAAGTATTACCCTCTTGCTTAGAGGACGTAGCACCTTGGGCTGGTCCGTTTCTACGAAAGGGACGAAAATTAGGTTTATTTTTTGCCTTGAAAGGCCGATCCTGAGGAAGGGCGTGGCCCTTACCCCCAGTGATATCAGAGATAATCTCTTTCAAGTCAGGGCCAAACAGCGTTTTCCCCTTGAAAGGAATGTTAAGTAGCTTGTTCTTGGAAGACGCATCAGCCGACCAAGATTTCAACCAAAGCGCTCTGCGCGCCACAATAGCAAACCCAGAATTCTTAGCCGCTAACCTAGCCAATTGCAAAGTGGCGTCTAGGGTGAAAGAATTAGCCAATTTGAGAGCATTGATTCTGTCCATAATCTCCTCAAAAGGAGGAGAATCACTATCGACCGCCTTTATCAGATCATCGAACCAGAAACATGCGGCTGTAGCGACAGGGACAATGCATGAAATTGGTTGTAGAAGGTAACCTTGCTGAACAAACATCTTTTTAAGCAAACCTTCTAATTTTTTATCCATAGGATCTTTGAAAGCACAACTATCCTCTATGGGTATAGTGGTGCGTTTGTTTAAAGTGGAAACCGCTCCCTCGACCTTGGGGACTGTCTGCCATAAGTCCTTTCTGGGGTCGACCATAGGAAACAATTTTTTAAATATGGGGGGAGGGACGAAAGGAATACCGGGCCTTTCCCATTCCTTATTAACAATGTCCGCCACCCGCTTGGGTATAGGAAAAGCTTCTGGAAGCCCCGGCACCTCTAGGAACTTGTCCATTTTACATAGTTTCTCTGGGATGACCAACTTGTCACAATCATCCAAAGTGGATAATACCTCCTTAAGCAGAATGCGGAGATGTTCCAACTTAAATTTAAATGCAATCACATCAGGTTCAGCCTGTTGAGAAATGTTCCCTGAATCAGTAATTTCTCCCTCAGACAAAACCTCCCTGGCCCCATCAGACTGGGTTAGGGGCCCTTCGGAAATATTATTATCAGCGTCGTCATGCTCTTCAGTATCTAAAACAGAGCAGCCGCGCTTACGCTGATAAGTGTTCATTTTGGCTAAAATGTTTTTGACAGAATTATCCATTACAGCCGTTAATTGTTGCATAGTAAGGAGTATTGGCGCGCTAGATGTACTAGGGGCCTCCTGAGTGGGCAAGACTCGTGTAGACGAAGGAGGGAATGATGCAGTACCATGCTTACTCCCCTCACTTGAGGAATCATCTTGGGCATCATTGTCATTATCACATAAATCACATTTATTTAAATGAATAGGAATTCTGGCTTCCCCACATTCAGAACACAGTCTATCTGGTAGTTCAGACATGTTAAACAGGCATAAACTTGATAACAAAGTACAAAAAACGTTTTAAAATAAAACCGTTACTGTCACTTTAAATTTTAAACTGAACACACTTTATTACTGCAATTGCGAAAAAACATGAAGGAATTGTTCAAAATTCACCAAATTTTCACCACAGTGTCTTAAAGTCTTAAAAGTATTGCACACCAAATTTGGAAGCTTTAACCCTTAAAATAACGGAACCGGAGCCGTTTTGAACTTTAACCCCTTTACAGTCCCTGGTATCTGCTTTGCTGAGACCCAACCAAGCCCAAAGGGGAATACGATACCAAATGACGCCTTCAGAAAGTCTTTTCTAAGTATCAGAGCTCCTCTCACATGCGACTGCATGCCATGCCTCTCAAAAACAAGTGCGCAACACCGGCGCGAAAATGAGGCTCTGCTTATGCTTTGGGAAAGCCCCTAAAGAATAAGGTGTCTAATACAGTGCCTGCCGATATTATTATATCAAAATACCCAGATAAAATGATTCCTCAAGGCTAAATATGTGTTAATAATGAATCGATTTAGCCCAGAAAAAGTCTACAGTCTTAATAAGCCCTTGTGAAGCCCTTATTTACTTGCTGAATAAACATGGCTTACCGGATCCCATAGGGAAAATGACAGCTTCCAGCATTACATCGTCTTGTTAGAATGTGTCATACCTCAAGCAGCAAGAGACTGCACACTGTTCCCCCAACTGAAGTTAATTGCTCTCAACAGTCCTGTGTGGAACAGCCATGGATTTTAGTGACGGTTGCTAAAATCATTTTCCTCATACAAACAGAAATCTTCATCTCTTTTCTGTTTCTGAGTAAATAATACATACCAGCACTATTTCAAAATAACAAACTCTTGATTGAATAATAAAAACTACAGTTAAACACTAAAAAACTCTAAGCCATCTCCGTGGAGATGTTGCCTGTACAACGGCAAAGAGAATGACTGGGGTAGGCGGAGCCTAGGAGGGATCATGTGACCAGCTTTGCTGGGCTCTTTGCCATTTCCTGTTGGGGAAGAGAATATCCCACAAGTAAGGATGACGCCGTGGACCGGACACACCTATGTTGGAGAAATAGGAACTGCTTTATTGCACAGAAAACACAGCTTTTATACATTTCCAAGAAAGGGGGATAGTCACCACATAATCAATAGAAACAAATATTATACAATGGGACAAACATCCGACAATGGTTCGTTAAACAAGATTCTAATCACATCCTGACTTACAAAAGGACAATGGATGACTCACACAATAAGAGAAAGACACTTCACACCTAGACTAGATATGCAGACGCATAACAGCAGGAGGTCCCAGCATTAGAGCAGGAGGTTGCAATCAGCTCAAACATTCTGAGTCTGAGTCTGGGGGGGGTTGGAGCACAACAATACCTTATACTCCAACAAAACACAGGAACCCCAACTCTGTATCAGGGCCCTCCAGTTCTCAAAGTCTCGGGGAAATCATGGAAACGAGGTAAACCTGAATCCAGGGTAAAAGTACTCCAAATGTACCATGGGCACCAGTCTCCCAAATCATAGAATCCCCTCAAGTTCTGCTCCTGTCCTCTGGAACGCTCTACCCCACTCCATAAGACTGTCTCCAAAATTGTATAGCTTTAGACGCTCCTTGAAAACCCACATATTCAGGGAGGCTTACTATCTCTCCTCCATCCCTCATCCAAACCAATCTAATACATGAACTGCCTGACTCACTGCTGCAACTACAACCAATGTGACAAGCTATCCCAAAACTTATGTCTCTGCACCCTAAACCTGTAGACTGTGAGCTCTCCGGAGCAGGGTCCTCTTCCTCCTGTGCTAGATCTGTTTAGTTTTGTTATGTTTTGTATTTTATCACAAATCCTTGTCATTGTATACCCCTATCATGTACCCAGCGCTACAGAATTTGGTGGCGCTATACAAATAAATGATAAATAAATATATATATATATATATATATATATATATATATATATATATAATTTTATCCCGTAACCTGCTTCTGTAGTCAACCTGTGCTTTGTCAACTCTTTAAGTAAACAGAAACCACCAAAAAGACGTGTTTCGCTGCCTTGCACTAACTCTCCATTAACTCTCCATTTATAGGAGGGAATGTTTTGCAAGGAGCTTTCACTAAGAAAAGTCTAACCTAAAAAACACGTAGTGAGCAGGGAAAAAGGAGAAGCTAGATGGTCAGGCCTTAAATGGGTTTTTGTGAAAGAAATATGGTTACTAAAGCATTACAACATACAAACTGCAGTGTCCTCAGAGGCCAATGTTCAACTGAATATATAATATGATCCGTTAGACTAATAACCTCTTTGTTTTGTGCTATGCGGGGGATGAATTAAAGGGATATTACATCAAAAGTAATTCAAGCACTGCATATAAATCTATTAAGTACACAGATATCGTAAGTCATTTTAAAAATTAATATTGATCATTTATTTTTAGTAATAAATTTTCTAATTTTTTTTTTCTTCTCTAAAATGCTATAGATTTTTTTTACTGTATAAAAAATATCTTTAGAAGCTGACAACTTCCCCTCTGCAGTGTAAAAAAGGATGTCCAGCACCTGTGAATCTACTTGGTGCACACTATAGGGTTTGTCCACCGAGTAATATAGAAGATGGGCAAGCGTGCTCCTACGCCCTGGAATTATAGTAGTTTGACCATCTGCTTTTACTGAGATGTGCAGGAGCTCACTTGCATTACAATAAAAGGATGGGACGTACAGCATCTCATTGGCTGTACCGCACAGTACATCACTAAAGATACAAACAGTGTTTCAAGACAGCCTTTAAAAAAGGACCATTTTTCTCAATAAAATATTGCTATAGCAATTTAGATTGTTATTCCTATGATCTCAGTGAAGTGCATCAATTAATCAGCAATTTTGAAATACATTTTCATTTACTATCTGTTTGTTTAGCCATCTTTGTGAAATAAATAATAAATGTTACTTTCTGACATAGTGCCTTGAGCAGAAACGCATAAGAGTCATGGGCATATTTAGGGTTCGTGCTGCCCTAGGCACTCAGAATTCTGGCCATAATATTTTATGCTCAGGGAGCAACATGTTTTTTTTTTTTTGTTTTTTCATGGCATTTCTAAAGTAAATGTTCACCAGGGTTGCAAAACACTTGCATACACACATATCTATTGCTGAAATATATATATAAAAAAAATCCCAAACAGATTTATTCAAACAATACTTCCCTAAACATAACACTAAGTTCTGAAAGCCAACAAAACTAAAGGCAATAGCTAGCTGAATAAATAGAAGGTTCAGACTTACCTCTAAACTGTAAGCTCCATGGGCAGCCTCTTATTATACCCCCTAGAATGTAAGCTCTTTGGGCAAAATCCCCCATTATATAACTGTATAATACTTCTAAAATAACTGTAAGCTTCTTACAAATATAGCCAAAAAAAACTGTGCTGCCCCTCCCCTCAATCTGCCGCCCTAGGCGAGTGCCTTGTTTACCTAGGCCATAATACGCCCCCCTGATAAGAGTATATAACAGCTATGCCTAATGTACTAACAAAACCGCCACATACGATGGATTTCCTTTTTTTTTTTTTTTTTTTTTTAATACAATAAAAATAATAAATGTTTGTCAGATTTAGACTGATTCATTCAGTCTTAGTTGACCATTCGGTATTTAAATTTTGCAAATTAAAAATTTCACTATATCAAAGTAGTATATTTTAATATTAAACTGTAAAATACAATTTCAAATAAACTCAAACACTCATGGACGTTTAAGAAAATCAACAGCTTTTTTAGTTAAAAAAAAAATAAAAAATTATTCTATAAAAACTTCAAAAGAGTTTAACAAATCTTAAGGCTAACGTGTTTTACCTTTTGGTTATAGGAAAGGATACACTGATGCTAGATTTCGAGCAAGGCTTAAGAGAATATGGGTGTCAAAATTAAACTTTCATGATTTAGAGTACAATTTATGTTTTATATATATATAAGTTATATATTGAGATGATTCTGTTTATTTTTTGTATTGTTTCTTTATAAAGCCAAAGCTGGTAGTGACGTCATTGAGGAGCCTACAGTATCAGTAATGGGTTGTAACGCATAGTTTGAATTTTGGAAATGGCGATGATGAAAGTTTATTTCACTTTGTATAAATATTAGTTATTTGTCCCTATGCATTTTGTTCTGAGGAAGGGGATATAATTCCTCAAAACGTCAATAAATAGGTTACTTTTTCACTTAAATCCTGACACACAGAAACAGGTATATATATATATATATATATATATATATATATATATATATATATATATATATATATATATATATATATATATATATATATATATATATATATACATATATATATATATATATATATATATACATATATATATATATATATATATACGTATATATATATATATATATATATATATATATATATATATATATATATATATATATATATATATATATATATAAAGTTGGGATGTATTGTGTCTCTGTACAGCACTATTTATATACACTATACACTCCCTGCACACCCTGCAGCATGTGTAACTTATAAGTGTTCAGGAAAACATGGCTGAAGTGGCAATCCTACCTGGCCTCATCCAATCAAAATGCTTTCTTTTTGCTATATCGCATTTAAAGGATTCAATGTTTTGCATATTATTTGGGGCAAATTGACTTTACTAATAAACATTTGGATCCCAACTGTGTGTATTTATGCAGAAATATAAGGAAATGTAGAAACATATACATAAGTAGATAAATATTAGCATACATACCCTGAGACACTGTTGTTCACTATAGCAGCTGTTGAGGGGGGGGAAAAACAACATATGATATCGTCTATTGTAAAATATACACAATCCATAGACAAGCTTAACCACATAGAAACATTTTACTATTTCTAATTTTAAAAAAAGTATCAACATCCACATAGACCTGTTTTTGTTTGGCGCAACGCTGCTAGCCCTGTCTGATTTGGGTTAGTACACCCTAAAAGCATGATTCACCAAGACAGTAGTCTGGATTCCTATATTATTCTAGCAATTCTGTAATACAGAATATAATAGCCCAGACATTTAATTAAAGAGACGTTAAAGGGACATGATTCAGAGAGATCGTGCAAGTTTAAAGGGACACTGAACCCAAATTTTTTCTTTCGTGATTCAGATAGAGCATGGAATTTTAAGCAACTTTCTAATTTACTCCTATGATCAAATTCTCTTCATTCTCTTGGTATCTTTATTTGAAATGCAAGAATGTAAGTTTAGCTGCCAGCCCATTTTTGGTGAACAACCTGGTTTGTCCTTGCTGATTGGTGCATAAATTCATCCACCAATTAAAAAGTGCTGTCCAGAGTTCTGAAACAAGAAAAAAGGTAAGATGCCTTCTTTTTCAAATAAAGATAGCAAGAAAACGAAGAAAAATTGATAATAGGAGTAAATTAGAAAGTTGCTTAAAATTGCATGCTCTATCTGAATCACGAAAGAAAAAAATTGGGTTCAGTGTCCCTTTAAACAACTTCCCAATTTACTTCTATTATTTAATTTGTTTCGTTTTCTTAGTATCCCTCATTGGAAAGCATACCTAGGTATGCTCATGAGCTGCTGATTGCTGGCATATATATGCCTAATGTTATTGGCTCACCTAGTGCATTGCTGTTTCTTCTACTAAGGATACCAAAAGAATAAAGCAAATTAGATAATAGAAGTAAATTGGAAAGTTGTTTAAGATTGTATACTCTCCCCCACTGGTTTTCAAACCTGTTCTCAGACCTCCCTAACAGGCCAGATGTTGAGGATATCTGAACTGGAGCACAGGTGAAATAACCAGCTGATTAGTAAATATGGTTTTTTTTTACCGGCTCTCATCCAAGGTAATCCTGAAAATCTGTCCTGTTGGGGAGGTCTGAGGACAGGTTTGAAAACCAGTGGTCTATATGAATCATGAGAGAGAAAAAATGGGTTTCATGTCCCTTTAAACTGTAATTAAATGATATTTATATATTGATGTATTAAAAATAAAGACCAGCCTTAGAATACTATGCAGATGTATTTTTCTAAATTATATTAGTTGTATAAATATTGAAGATATAAATGTGCAGGTTTAGCTTTATAAGTTACTTACATTTTAACAAATAATGGGCACTGCTATATTGAAATTTGGGTTTCCCCTCTTCTACCTCTTCTGTTAAGGACAATTAGAGACAGATATTAAACAAGCAATAAAAGAGAGCGCGCAAATAAGGCTGTTTTATATTGGTCTCTAATTGGCCTCAGAAGGTGAATGAGATAAGGCAAAAACCTAGCTTCCAACATGGCAGTGCCCATTACTTTACAGAAACTCAGTGGAATTTAGAAATCCAACTATTTTCAGAGTTAAATTATAAGAAAAGACGACAAAATAAATAACGAAGTCTACTATGCATAATTTAACATTTTATATTACAATCGCAAACTGTGTAATGTCCCTTTAAATTAAACGTATCACTTTTGAGATGATTACATTTGCATTATTGAATAATTGATGCCACTGCCAGCTCTCTGAGCAAGTATGATGGTTGAATATAGGTGCACAGAGCATATGAACAAGATCTGTATGTATATGCTCTGTGCACAGTAAAATCACTGAAACAGTCTTAAAGGGACACAAAACACAATTTTTTTCCTTTCATGATTCAGATAGAGCATGTCATTTTAAGCAACTTTCCAATTTATTCCTATTATCATTTTTTCTTCATTCTCTAACTATCTTTATTTGAAAAAGCAGAAATTTAAGCATAGGAGACGCCCATTTTTGGTTCTGTACCTGGGTAGCGCTTGCTGATTGGTGGCTACCTTTAGATTCCTGCAATGTATTTAATGTTCAATGTCCCTTTAATTTATATGTAATATAATTTTATTTCTCAAATGGCAATTCCAGTGTACAGTACAGCCTCAAGCTAGAAAATCCCAAAGTTCCACCATCTTCCAATGAGTTTTCACCATTCTAACTGGAGCTGAAATGACCTCTCTTGTATTTTTTGTGCCTGCACCTTTTATAGGTTTACACATTTCCAGATGTTCACAGACATCAAATACACGGTATGAAATAAAGACCAGTCTCACCTTTGTCAATAGCTTCCTTCAACTGATCTCGCTTTGCCTGTAGTTTGCAAATAGTACTTCGACCAGCCAGATATTTCTGAAATTTCTAAAGCAAAATATATTTTTTTTATTTATATGAGAAAAAGCAACATAAAATTTCCCACAAACATAAATTCTACTCCATGTGTACAGAAGCCGATGGGGCCTAGCTCGGTACGGAGCTTGAGGGCCCGTGTTACCAGTTATGAAGATGCTCCATAACCCTGTCCGACTGCTCTGATGAGGCGGACAGGAATCGCCGGAATTCAACCCGATCGTATTGACACCCCCCTGCTGGCGGCCGATTGGCCGCGAGTCTGCAGGGGGCGGTGTTGCACCAGCAGCTCACAAGAGCTGCTGGTGCAATGCTGAATACGGAGAGAGTATTGCTCTCCGCATTCAGCGATGTCTGTCGGACCTGATCCGCACTGTCGGATCAGGTCCGACAGACATTTCATGAATAGGCCTCAATGTCACAACAAGGGTAGGTCATATAGCACTGTTTTTTGCTAATAAACTGGAAATTTAAGAAAATATACATTCATATACAATTATAAGATTTGAGCTGGTTACATTTTCATTGCTTTTTATCCACCCATCCCATGGTTTAGCATGAACGACACGCTGAAAATGTGCTAGCACTACCCTTTAGGACTTGATGATATCATTGATAGGAGGTGTCCAGCGGCCATTTTAAAATGGCCAACAATGACAAACATGATTGATTTTTACTGCACAGTACAAATGAATGCTCCTTAGGAAAAGATAGAACAGTGTAATCGGAGGCCAATGATTCCAATATAGTAAGTGTGTTTTTAGTGTAGACTGTCCCTTTAGTCTCCCTTATTTTCTTCAAAAAAGTTGGTAACCCTAACTGGAAGGTTGCACAAGTGCATATTTTCTGGTGCAGACTGAAATAGGGCCCCGTCACTACTTTGGCCCTGGGGCCCGGAGTTGTCTAGTTACACCCCTGTGTGTACTGTTGCTTCTGTTTCAAGAGGAGACTTCCTTTGTGTCTTATAGATGTTTGCTTAGCTATGTCTAGTATTAGTTAGCCACCTTGAACCTGCTTTGATATAAAGGTATTTTGATAGACTCTACTACACAGCTTGATTACAGTTTACTAGGGGGTACTTTATGGAATCATTATTCATTAATATATCAGAACCTGACGCCCAATATCAGAACCTGACGCCCAATATCAGAACCTGACGCCCAAGTCACATGTGTATATGGTTACAAGGGCTCTCAGTTTTCCCTTATCTATTTAGCTATATTTTCTAACAAGTTAATTTTGTTTTAAAGGGACATGAAACCCAACATTTGTCTTTCATGATTTAGGTAGAGCATACAATTTTAAACATCTTTCCAGTTTACTTCCATTATCAAATTTGTTTTATTCTCTTGGTATCATTTGTTGAAGGAGCAGCAATGCACTACTGGTTTCTAACTGAACACATGGGTCAGCCAATGACAATCGGTATATATATATATATATATGCAGCCACCAATCAGCAGCTAGAACCTAGGTTTTTTGCTGCTCCTGAGTTTACCTAGATTATCCTTTCCGCAAAGGATAATAAGAGAAGGAAGCAAATTAAATAATAGAAGTAAATTGGAAAGTTGTGTAAAATTGTATGCTCTGTCTGAATCACGGATGTCTAATTATGACTTTACTGTCCCTTTAATTGTAGATAGCTTCTACTTTAATATAAAGCGCAGTAATCCTTTTCTACTCCACATCCATACCTGAGTAATACCCTTAATCCAGAAGGCATTTTACTATATGAGAACTATGACTAGTTGTATTGCCTCAACATAAAGGTGCAATATGTATTTGTAAATGAATACAAACTATGTTATCTTAAATAAGAATATTCTGATAACCTGATTATTGTATGCTCTAATTAAACGACTTCCTCTGCATACAGTAGAGATTATAGTTTCATTTTGATATGGTATAGATAAGCCAAGAGTTTATGTTTACCTTTATTTATTGGTTACTGTTCAAAAGTGCCAACTACTATTCCTAGGAACTTGCTGATAGCAATATCTCACACCGTAAGGTCAATAGCTACTGAATGTTATCATTATGATGACATTAAAAAAAATATATATATATATATATTATATATATAACACACAGAGAAAACCTAGCACCCACTTACAAGCTCTCAGCTAAGATTTAAAAGCAAAACTGGAAATTTGTTTTGTAATTTTCCCTATGGTTCTTGCACCCAGACCTGTCTGGGGTTAACTGCTTGTGGCTCTGGGGACAGCACAGCTTCCTGTGAGTGCCAGTGGCACCCAGGGCTGAGCATGTTGCAGGGTCACAGGATGTGTACCCGGTCCGGTATGAGAGTGCAGTTCCCTTCCGTGTTTTGTATATGTCTAGGGTGATTACATATTCCTGTGCACCCTTTTTTTGTTTTCAGTTTGTTTGGATTTGAAAGCTTGCATTGTGTGGCTGTTATAGGGTCTCGGGTTTTGGAAAGGACCTTGACGTGGTACCTGAGCTTGTCCCATTTGGCCAGATGCGGTGACTAACCTTTCCAGTTTTGCTTTTAAATCTTCGCTGAGAGCTTGTAAGTGAGTGCTGGGTTTTCTCTGTGTGTTGTATTAATTTGTTTTGTAATTTTCCCTATGGTTCTTGCACCCAGACCTGTCTGGGGTTAACTGCTTGTGGCTCTGGGGACAGCACAGCTTCCTGTGAGTGCCAGTGGCACCCAGGGCTGAGCATGTTGCAGGGTCACAGGATGTGTACCCGGTCCGGTATGAGAGTGCAGTTCCCTTCCGTGTTTTGTATAATATATATATATATATATATATATATATATATATATATATATATATATATATAATCACTGGTCTTTTTCAGAATCATGGTTTTAATCCATGTGATGTTTTGGGAACACACTCCCCTTCCTCAGACAAACACTGCAAACAAATGTGTTTAAATACACATAACCCCACCTCCAATGAGCAAATTAGCGCCATGACAACAATTTTGGCACCAATTGGCTCACTGGGGGTGGGGTTATGTGTATTTAAACACATTTGTTTGCAGTGTTTGTTTGTCTGAGGAAGGGGAGCGTGTTCCCAAAATGTCCCATGGATTAAAACCACGATTCTGAAACAGACCAGTGAGTGATTATATATATATATATATATATATATATATATATATATATATATATAAAACATTTATGCCTATTGCCACATGGCAAATAACAACAATATTTATCCACAATATTTTGTTTTACATCTTCTGCACTGGTTTTGTTTATATACATACTTCTAAGACATGAGGTCCAGAAGTGGCCTTCTATATATTTTGGATACCAAGATAAATTAAGAGAACTCTGCTGTTAAATCTATTTGTAATTATCGCCATTGTCTTGTTAGCAAATTATTCATACTTTTTCAATAGAAAACCCAATTTATTTTCTTTCATAATTCAGATAGAGCATACAATCTTAAACAACTTTCCAATTTACTCCTGTTTTCAAATTTGCTTAATTCTCTTGATATATTTGTTGAAGGAGCAGCACTGCACTACTGGGAGGTAGCTGAGCACATCAGGTGAGCCGATGACAATAAGCAGATATGTGCTGCTCCCCAATCAACAGCTAGCTCCAAGTAATGAATACCTAGCGAGATATGCTTTTCAAAAAAGGATAACAAAATAATGAAGCAAATTATATAACAGAAGTAAATTGAAAAGCTGTTTAAAAATGCATGTTCTATCTGAATCATTAAAGTTTAATTTGGACTTTATTTTCCTTTTTAAAGGTTTCAGATGTGTGTAGTAAGAGTGCATTTGGAGAACCACTGCAATACGTAAAGTTATAAGGCTACTGCTTACTACTGTGTAGAGTTGATTATAGTAAATTAAACATGTTATGTATATGTCTAAAATAAATAAATCATATACATTTCATAAAAACCTGATGGAAATTAAATTATCATGAAAGCATAATTTATGTTTTCCATCTTAATATGAGGAGAGTACACAGCTTCATTCCTTACTTGTGGGAAACATATACCCAAGCTCTAGGACACTGAATGAACGGGAGGGCAAAAAGCTAGGCGGACACTATTCTGAGGGCACCCCAGCCTGCAAAACCCTGCTCCCAAAAGCAGCTTCAGCCGAAGCCAAAAATGTCAATTATGTAAAAATTTAAAAGAAAAAAATATGTAAGGACGACCATGTAGAATCCCTACAATTCTGATAGCTAAATGCCTCGTTCTCAAACCCCAAGAGGGAGCCACAGCTCTAGATGAATGAGCCTTTAAGCCTCTGACGAGGCTTGCGTCCGGTTGAATCTGTAATCTAAGCGAACAAGCTCCTCTACCAAAAAAACAAGGAAGTGGCAAAACTTCAGCCCCTTACACTTCTCAGAATAGACACGACAAACAAGAAATTTGACAAAAAGTTCCTAGTAGCCTAAAGATAGAACTTCAAGGCCCAAACCACATCCAAGATGAAATAACCCCTCCTTCGAAGGAGGAGTAGGACACAAGGAAGGAAACACATTCTACCCGAATGAAAACTAGGTAAGGGTCTCGACCCTGCAAGACAGCCAGCTCAGAAACTCTGTGCGCTGAATCCATAACCAATATAAAAAAGAAAATCTTTCAAGCAGAAGATTTAACTTTACTCCATGCATAAGCCCAAGCGGAGCCATCTGCAAAACTCTTAGAACAAGAAGAAAACCCCCAACAAAAAAAGTACAGAATCTAAACACAGGCCTGAACTAATCAAAACCTGAACAAAACTGACCTCTGGAAGCTCGTGAGCCTCTCGAGCAGAAAATAGATAGGGCCGAAACTATCCCCTAAGGAAGCTACAGAAGCGTTCCTCAGAACCTCCTGGAGAAAAAAAAAAAGATATGCCAGGAGAGTCCCCGCTCTACATACCATAAGAAGTAGGACCCTTATGATAGAAGCAACTATAACCCGGCCTATGAACTAAGCCGAAGGAATCACCACCTCTCCTGGCTAAAACTAAGCTAACAATTACATGCAGTTAGCCTCAAAGAGTCCAGGATGTAAAGAACATAAGGATCCTGCAGGTTCCTGAACAAGGTCCATAGAGGCAGAGCCCCTAAACAGACCTAACTCTAAAAGTAAATGAAGCAAACCATCTCACTGACATCTGCTCCTGCTAAGATCGGCCCTCCACCACAAAGAGCGATATGGCCGAAGAGAATAAGGTTAAAATAAACCTTCTAAAGAAAGCTAGAATTCTAACAAATGCAGGCTGTAAATGCTGGAGCCCCCCTGGTGCAAACCCTCCATCTGCAACAGAATCGGACAAACTAACCTTCCTTGAAAGTCTTAAAGAAGACTGCTCCAGCAGGAGACAAACTCCAAGCCTCAGCTTGTTAGGCATGGTAGCCATCCCTTAGGCCACTTAATCCTGCTGAAGAGCACGCTCATAGAGCGGTCGGTGGCAATGAGTCGAAGTGGGTTTCCGCCCACCATCAAACACGAGACCCCCCCCCCCCCGATAAGCAGGAGTAACTCTCCTTCTTCAAAAGAGGGTCTCCCTACTAAGAGGTCCCAACTGGAGCAAACCCCAAAGACCAAATCCTCCAAGCAGAATGTTTGCTGAGGAACAAAAGGAATAATCAGAAGGAAACTCCCAACCCGCGGACCTCCCTAGGACACTCTTTTCCTACGGACAGGTCCAAACCGTTCCGGGATAACTAAGAGAAAAATTTCTCAGAACAAGGAAATTGGAACGGAACACTGGGAAATTATTTCCCCCACCGGTATTCCATGTAAGACAGATTTAAGGCCGAAACACCAACATCATGTTAAAATCACGGCCTCGGCAGTGTATCACTCACCACCCCCACGTCACAAAGACCAGGAGGGAGCTGGAGCCCATAACCCAAATGGAAAGTTTGCAAGAACTACGGATTAACAGAAACCTGCTGCAGCAGGATTCTACGCTAAGCTTCCAGCTTGCTAAGAAGGGTACCCTAGAACAAAAAAGCAACCAGATCCACCCTGGTGTCAACACCAGCAACCTAGATCTCGATCCAACTCAGAAAATCGAAAAGACACGAGAAATCCCTAAAAGTCTCTAGCAGGCGAAGGTAAGAACCCAAAAAGGCTGAGACCTGGGAACTACCTAAATTCTGGAAGCCGGATACCTGAGACCCCAGATCCCAAGAAGGATCAGAACTAGGTTTACTGAAAAATAAGATTCCTAAGAACCGAAGGGAGAGCCTTAGGTTCTCTAGTGAAAAAAATGAACTGATAAACTCTGCATCCATATCATAGAACCCAAGTAGGACAGGAAAGCCCTCCCCCTATTAGGGTATGCCCAACAGCGGAAGAAATATCTCACAGAGAGAAAAATACCGGGACAAAGACTCCAAAGGTCCCTAGTCTTCTCTGACCAGACAATTGTCCAGGAAGGAAACTTATTTACGTTCTCTAGGACCCCTAGATCCATATGCTTCAGTATCAAGCACCCATCTAAGGTAATACCTAAACAGGTCCAGCCTGTTAACTAGGATAGATGGGCCAGCTGTACCAGACCCGGAATCTAGAAGAAAAAATCCCTTTTCCTAAGTAGAACAAAGGAAACATATATAACTAGTATCCACAACAGGTCTTGCCTGTCATCTAGGATACAACGTATCTTCCAGAACACTCCCGTGTCAAAAGGAAAACTTCTTAAGTTCCAGCAAAGCTAGAACACCTTAAACATCAAATTAATTAAGCTCTAAGGCTTAAAATGCCCTCTAAATATCGGGGGGAACTATCGCCCCGAGCAGAAAAACTATAAGTTTCCACCGGAAGACTCCAACCTCTCGACCATCAAAGTCGATAGGGACAAAAATCCCATGCGACGAAACATATTTCTAAGAAGAGTTTCTAAAACAATCCATAGCTCAAAAACAAAAGCTATCTGGTATGAACCGAAAGAAAAAGGATGAAACAGGAGTGTGAAAGCCAAAAACAGGCCCTGCCTGTTATACGACAAAATCCCCATAAAGCCAGGAACTGGGATTATAAATAAATCATAAAACAAAAGGAGATCAAGATGACAAGGAATATACCATCCACCACTCGTCTAGTTAAGATCATTATCCAATTTAGAAAACAGAGAGTCAACTCGGGCAGTAGAGCCTGGACTAACCCTTTGCTTAAGCATAGTAGGAATAGGTAACCTCGCTAAGGCCGAAGAGAAGGCTATGCGGAAGTGTCTAGTAACCTCTGGTGGAAATAAGCCCCTTACAGGGGAAGGGGGGGGTCGGAATTTTGGAAAACTGCGTATGTAGGAACAGAATCAAGGGAACAAACCTCGCTGGTCAAAGAGTCCTCAGAGGCGGACGAATCAGTGGTGTCTAACATCTCAACAATGGTTGATGAGAACACTCTACTGCGACATACGGAACATAATTGAGCAGACTGGATTACCCGGGCCTCCTCACAATATACACAGGTATCAAATTCTGTATCGGAGAGATCACCCTCTAAAATTCCAGAATCCTCCATAACTCGTCTATATCAAATTATAGAAAGGAAAAACAACTGGCACCTTACACCCCCAATGGCTGGGGCACTCACGACCTCCTATGACCCAGAGAGATAGAGAAGCTCCTCTCCGCAGACATCTGGTCAGGAATCTGAATCGGAGAAAAAAAACGTGACCGTTCCTGGTCACATGATGCTCATGCAGAACCTGACCCATCTAAGAAAAAAGTGCACCATCTTATCTAACTGCGCAGCTCTCCAAATAAAAGAACCTGTATGTTCCGTATCAGCCTAAGAGTCCAAACGTTCTTACATATAAAAGAGTCAAAATCACATAACAAATATGATTAAAAACCCCACTGTTCAAAACCCCCCCTCAGGAGATTTTAACCATTGATTCCATAAAGATAAAGGAGCCGCACTGAGACCCTGTCTTCTTATCATTAACATGTGTGTAAAGTAATGAAACAACCTTACCGGAATCTATGCTGTGGAACAGTAACATGGTCCTTCAAGTTTGACTGATTGTAGCAGCGCTTCTGACATGGACTTGAGTGAAGAAAGCAGGCAGCAAAACTTGTCAACACTGATTGCTTAAGGAGCTGTTAATATGAGTCTGGACAGAAAGACTCTCCCAGCATTTCCAGACTTTCGTCAATGCTCTCACTGAGAGGCTGATAAGACTACTTAAAACTTCAGTCCCATCTCAAAGAGTACTACCCTCCATAAGGAACTATTCTAAAATCTTCTGACACGTCTCTGCCACACTCCTGTGACGAAAGGCAAAGAATGACTGGGGGATGAGGGGAGTGGGGGAGGTATTTAAGCATTTGGCTGGGGTGTCTTTGCCTCCTCCTGGTGGCCAGGTTCTGTATTCCCACAAGTAAGGAATGAAGCTGCAATCTACAAACACAAGAAGAGACAGATGCGCCACATGGCCCAATATTGTTTGATCCAAAACTAATTAATGATTATATGAGGAATAGACTCACATTTAGGAGAGCACCTCAGTCAGTGCTGTAGAGACAGTCTGGGATCTATTACAGTCACCCAGCAGACCAAACTCCTGCAAAGGTGTAATATCTGTATTCAAAACGATAAGAGAGACACAGGTGCCAACATGGCCTAGTATAGCAGGAACAATGATGATAAAGAGCCAATGGTAAGAGATGTACTCACAATAGTTGTAGCATCTCCCTTGATGCTATAGGAGCAGGATGGGGTCAATTCAGTCACCCACCAGACTTGATAATAGGCACTGGGGACAGTGTGGATCCAGAAGTAGGCCAAAAACAGATGGACTCAAAAAGAATCCCTTAGCAGAAGGGACAACTCAAAAAAGAGAGTAGCAAGTGTTCCAAGATAAATGATTTTAATAAAAAGTTAAAAACACAGGCGACGCGTTTCTCAGCTCTAGGCTGTTTCATCAGGCTTCATCAGGTACAATAAAGGACAATATAATTAATAATTTACCACACTACGTGATTCACGGAATATGATAGAAGCGTCAATGGTGATGGTAGAAACTTCCACAGTGATATCCCAAAGAACGATACAGGAACAAACTTGAACCTTGAGGGAGTGCTGCTATATCAGAGTCCAAAGATCTCTCTTCCCTGGACGAACACACCGAAACTGCAGCAAAGAGGAAAAAGAGAGCGCACATCCGATTCAAGGTAGGAGTACTTTATTCAAAAACAGCACACGCTAGTAATGTACTTACTAGAGATAAAATATAAAACAGCAGTGTACAATATCATAAATACAGCTTCACCAAGACCAAAGGCAGCGGGAGATCCAAGGCGTCCGATTGAAGATATTCAAACAATTCCCGGCAAAGAGAGTGATCTTTCCACCAATAGGATACGTCCTCAAACCGCCTTGCGTCTATGTCTACGGATGCACAGAACAGCCACAATACCTCAACGCGTTTCGCCGGTGACACCCCGGCTTTTTCAAGAGTAGTAGGCTGTAGTATTGTCAGTCCTTATAAACCTAATAGCATGGTTCCGATTGGTCCACGGAGACATCACATGCAAATTAAAAGGTGAGTTTAACAGACTGAGCTGACACAAGAAAAAAAAGATTAAAAACATGAATATTTCTAATTACACATTAAAAATCCTAAACAATTGATAACCAATTCATAAATACATAAAATTTATAAAACACATATATGTTTAAAAAATGATAGATATTAATGTATACATACATGTTTACAACTACAAATTAAGCGGTCATATTATATATATATATATATATATGCACATAATAAAAAATCTACAATAAGGCTAAAAATACAAGAACAAGAAAAAATTCATAAAACAAAGTGAATTGATAATACTCAATACTCCATATATTTAAAAAATTCATAATAGTTGAATAATTAATTAGGGAACTAACATTAAATAGATACATAATAACTCTTTTCCACCTAAAAACCAATGTTATTAAAGAAACGCTTGAACATCCAGATCAATATTCAAACCGAGGGGTGTAAGGCTTTTAAGTCTATATATCCACTCAGTTTCTTTTCTCCTTAGATGAAGTAACCTATTAGTGGTGCCCGGTGGGACCCAATCTATTTGTATATTTAAGCCCCTAGTATCACTACCATGTACATTGGTAAAATGTACAGGTACACTATGTTTATCGAAATTTATTTTAATATTATATAAGTGTTCGCTGAATCTCTTAGATGTTTTTCTTTTTGTGCGACCAATGTAAATATGGTCACACTTACAGGAAAGCAAATATACTGTGTAGGTTGTTTGGCAGTTACATCTATGTTTCATGTTGAAACTCTCGGTCCCTATGTAGTTAAAAAAGAGATCCCCTCTTTTAACAAAAGGGCACATTGCACACAGTGGTTTGTTACATTTAAATGTACCTTTAGGGGCTGATACCCAATTTACTAGGCTGCCTCTAGAAATAGATGGAACTTCACTGTTTTCCCTTAACTTACTGGGAGCTAGATGGTTCCTAAGATTTTTGTTTTTTTTAAAAGTTATAATAGGTCTATCTATTTCTAGAGGCAGCCTAGTAAATTGGGTATCAGCCCCTAAAGGTACATTTAAATGTAACAAACCACTGTGTGCAATGTGCCCTTTTGTTAAAAGAGGGGATCTCTTTTTTAACTACAATGGGACCGAGAGTTTCAACATGAAACATAGATGTAACTGCCAAACAACCTACACAGTATATTTGCTTTCCTGTAAGTGTGACCATATTTACATTGGTCGCACAAAAAGAAAAACATCTAAGAGATTCAGCGAACACATATAATATTAAAATAAATTTCGATAAACATAGTGTACCTGTACATTTTACCAATGTACATGGTAGTGATACTAGGGGCTTAAATATACAAATAATAGATTGGGTCCCACCGGGCACCACTAATAGGTTACTTCATCTAAGGAGAAAAGAAACTGAGTGGATATATAGACTTAAAAGCCTTACACCCCTCGGTTTGAATATTGATCTGGATGTTCAAGCGTTTCTTTAATAACATTAGTTTTTAGGTGGAAAACAGAATTTATGTTTACCTGATAAATTACTTTCTCCAACGGTGTGTCCGGTCCACGGCGTCATCCTTACTTGTGGGATATTCTCTTCCCCAACAGGAAATGGCAAAGAGCCCAGCAAAGCTGGTCACATGATCCCTCCTAGGCTCCGCCTACCCCAGTCATTCGACCGACGTTAAGGAGGAATATTTGCATAGGAGAAACCATATGGTACCGTGGTGACTGTAGTTAAAGAAAATAAATTATCAGACCTGATTAAAAAAACCAGGGCGGGCCGTGGACCGGACACACCGTTGGAGAAAGTAATTTATCAGGTAAACATAAATTCTGTTTTCTCCAACATAGGCGTGTCCGGTCCACGGCGTCATCCTTACTTGTGGGAACCAATACCAAAGCTTTAGGACACGGATGAAGGGAGGGAGCAAATCAGGTCACCTAAATGGAAGGCACCACGGCTTGCAAAACCTTTCTCCCAAAAATAGCCTCAGAAGAAGCAAAAGTATCAAACTTGTAAAATTTGGTAAAAGTGTGCAGTGAAGACCAAGTCGCTGCCCTACATATCTGATCAACAGAAGCCTCGTTCTTGAAGGCCCATGTGGAAGCCACAGCCCTAGTGGAATGAGCCGTGATTCTTTCAGGAGGCTGCCGTCCGGCAGTCTCGTAAGCCAATCTGATGATGCTTTTAATCCAAAAAGAGAGAGAGGTAGAAGTTGCTTTTTGACCTCTCCTTTTACCGGAATAAACAACAAACAAGGAAGATGTTTGTCTAAAATCCTTTGTAGCATCTAAATAGAATTTTAGAGCGCGAACAACATCCAAATTGTGCAACAAACGTTCCTTCTTTGAAACTGGTTTCGGACACAGAGAAGGTACGATAATCTCCTGGTTAATGTTTTTGTTAGAAACAACTTTTGGAAGAAAACCAGGTTTAGTACGCAAAACCACCTTATCTGCATGGAACACCAGATAAGGAGGAGAACACTGCAGAGCAGATAATTCTGAAACTCTTCTAGCAGAAGAAATTGCAACCAAAAACAAAACTTTCCAAGATAATAACTTAATATCAACGGAATGTAAGGGTTCAAACGGAACCCCCTGAAGAACTGAAAGAACTAAATTGAGACTCCAAGGAGGAGTCAAAGGTTTGTAAACAGGCTTGATTCTAACCAGAGCCTGAACAAAGGCTTGAACATCTGGCACAGCTGCCAGCTTTTTGTGAAGTAACACAGACAAGGCAGAAATCTGTCCCTTCAGGGAACTTGCAGATAATCCTTTTTCCAATCCTTCTTGAAGGAAGGATAGAATCTTAGGAATCTTAACCTTGTCCCAAGGGAATCCTTTAGATTCACACCAACAGATATATTTTTTCCAAATTTTGTGGTAAATCTTTCTAGTTACAGGCTTTCTGGCCTGAATAAGAGTATCGATAACAGAATCTGAGAACCCTCGCTTTGATAAAATCAAGCGTTCAATCTCCAAGCAGTCAGCTGGAGTGAAACCAGATTCGGATGTTCGAACGGACCCTGAACAAGAAGGTCTCGTCTCAAAGGTAGCTTCCAAGGTGGAGCCGATGACATATTCACCAGATCTGCATACCAAGTCCTGCGTGGCCACGCAGGAGCTATCAAGATCACCGACGCCCTCTCCTGGTTGATCCTGGCTACCAGCCTGGGGATGAGAGGAAACGGCGGGAACACATAAGCTAGTTTGAAGGTCCAAGGTGCTACTAGTGCATCCACTAGAGCCGCCTTGGGATCCCTGGATCTGGACCCGTAGCAAGGAACTTTGAAGTTCTGACGAGAGGCCATCAGATCCATGTCTGGAATGCCCCACAGCTGAGTGACTTGGGCAAAGATTTCCGGATGGAGTTCCCACTCCCCCGGATGCAAAGTCTGACGACTCAGAAAATCCGCTTCCCAATTTTCCACTCCTGGGATGTGGATAGCAGACAGGTGGCAGGAGTGAGACTCCGCCCATAGAATGATTTTGGTCACTTCTTCCATCGCCAGGGAACTCCTTGTTCCCCCCTGATGGTTGATGTACGCAACAGTTGTCATGTTGTCTGATTGAAACCGTATGAACTTGGCCCTCGCTAGCTGAGGCCAAGCCTTGAGAGCATTGAATATCGCTCTCAGTTCCAGAATATTTATCGGTAGAAGAGATTCTTCCCGAGACCAAAGACCCTGAGCTTTCAGGGATCCCCAGACCGCGCCCCAGCCCATCAGACTGGCGTCGGTCGTGACAATGACCCACTCTGGTCTGCGGAATGTCATCCCTTGTGACAGGTTGTCTAGGGACAGCCACCAACGGAGTGAGTCTCTGGTCCTCTGATTTACTTGTATCTTCGGAGACAAGTCTGTATAGTCCCCTTTCCACTGACTGAGCATGCACAGTTGTAATGGTCTTAGATGAATGCGCGCAAAAGGAACTATGTCCATTGCCGCTACCATCAAACCGATCACTTCCATGCACTGCGCTATGGAAGGAAGAGGAACGGAATGAAGTATCTGACAAGAGTCTAGAAGTTTTGTTTTTCTGGCCTCTGTCAGAAAAATCCTCATTTCTAAGGAGTCTATTATTGTTCCCAAGAAGGGAACCCTTGTTGACGGAGATAGAGAACTCTTTTCCACGTTCACTTTCCATCCGTGAGATCTGAGAAAGGCCAGGACAATGTCCGTGTGAGCCTTTGCTAGAGGAAGGGACGACGCTTGAATCAGAATGTCGTCCAAGTAAGGTACTACAGCAATGCCCCTTGGTCTTAGCACAGCTAGAAGGGACCCTAGTACCTTTGTGAAAATCCTTGGAGCAGTGGCTAATCCGAAAGGAAGCGCCACGAACTGGTAATGCTTGTCCAGGAATGCGAACCTTAGGAACCGATGATGTTCCTTGTGGATAGGAATATGTAGATACGCATCCTTTAAATCCACTGTGGTCATGAATTGACCTTCCTGGATGGAAGGAAGAATAGTTCGAATGGTTTCCATCTTGAACGATGGAACCTTGAGAAACTTGTTTAAGATCTTGAGATCTAAGATTGGTCTGAACGTTCCCTCTTTTTTGGGAACTATGAACAGATTGGAGTAGAACCCCATCCCTTGTTCTCTTAATGGAACAGGATGAATCACTCCCATTTTTAACAGGTCTTCTACACAATGTAAGAATGCCTGTCTTTTTATGTGGTCTGAAGACAACTGAGACCTGTGGAACCTCCCCCTTGGGGGAAGCCCCTTGAATTCCAGAAGATAACCTTGGGAGACTATTTCTAGCGCCCAAGGATCCAGAACATCTCTTGCCCAAGCCTGAGCGAAGAGAGATAGTCTGCCCCCCACCAGATCCGGTCCCGGATCGGGGGCCAACATTTCATGCTGTCTTGGTAGCAGTGGCAGGTTTCTTGGCCTGCTTTCCCTTGTTCCAGCCTTGCATTGGTCTCCAAGCTGGCTTGGCTTGAGAAGTATTACCCTCTTGCTTAGAGGACGTAGCACTTTGGGCTGGTCCGTTTCTACGAAAGGGACGAAAATTAGGTTTATTTTTTGCCTTGAAAGGCCGATCCTGAGGAAGGGCGTGGCCCTTACCCCCAGTGATATCAGAGATAATCTCTTTCAAGTCAGGGCCAAACAGCGTTTTCCCCTTGAAAGGAATGTTAAGTAGCTTGTTCTTGGAAGACGCATCAGCTGACCAAGATTTCAACCAAAGCGCTCTGCGCGCCACAATAGCAAACCCTGAATTCTTAGCCGCTAACCTAGCCAATTGCAAAGTGGCGTCTAGGGTGAAAGAATTAGCCAATTTGAGAGCATTGATTCTGTCCATAATCTCCTCATAAGGAGGAGAATCACTATCGACCGCCTTTATCAGCTCATCGAACCAGAAACATGCGGCTGTAGCTACAGGGACAATGCATGAAATTGGTTGTAGAAGGTAACCCTGCTGAACAAACATCTTTTTAAGCAAACCTTCTAATTTTTTATCCATAGGATCTTTGAAAGCACAACTATCCTCTATGGGTATAGTGGTGCGTTTGTTTAAAGTGGAAACCGCTCCCTCGACCTTGGGGACTGTCTGCCATAAGTCCTTTCTGGGGTCGACCATAGGAAACAATTTTTTAAATATGGGGGGAGGGACGAAAGGAATACCGGGCCTTTCCCATTCTTTATTAACAATGTCCGCCACCCGCTTGGGTATAGGAAAAGCTTCTGGGAGCCCCGGGACCTCTAGGAACTTGTCCATTTTACATAGTTTCTCTGGGATGACCAACTTGTCACAATCATCCAGAGTGGATAATACCTCCTTGAGCAGAATGCGGAGATGTTCCAACTTAAATTTAAACGTAATCACATCAGGTTCAGCTTGTTGAGAAATGTTCCCTGAATCAGTAATTTCTCCCTCAGACAAAACCTCCCTGGCCCCATCAGACTGGGTTAGGGGCCCTTCAGAACCATTATTATCAGCGTCGTCATGCTCTTCAGTATCTAAAACAGAGCAGTCACGCTTACGCTGGTAAGTGTTCATTTTGGCTAAAATGTTTTTGACAGAATTATCCATTACAGCCGTTAATTGTTGCATAGTAAGGAGTATTGGCGCGCTAGATGTACTAGGGGCCTCCTGAGTGGGCAAGACTAGTGTAGACGAAGGAGGGAATGATGCAGTACCATGCTTACTCCCCTCACTTGAGGAATCATCTTGGGCATCATTGTCATTGTCACATAAATCACATTTATTTAAATGAATAGGAATTCTGGCTTCCCCACATTCAGAACACAGTCTATCTGGTAGTTCAGACATGTTAAACAGGCATAAACTTGATAACAAAGTACAAAAAACGTTTTAAAATAAAACCGTTACTGTCACTTTAAATTTTAAACTGAACACACTTTATTACTGCAATTGCGAAAAAACATGAAGGAATTGTTCAAAATTCACCAAATTTTCACCACAGTATCTTAAAGCCTTAAAAGTATTGCACACCAAATTTGGAAGCTTTAACCCTTAAAATAACGGAACCGGAGCCGTTTTTAACTTTAACCCCTGTACAGTCCCTGGTATCTGCTTTGCTGAGACCCAACCAAGCCCAAAGGGGAATACGATACCAAATGACGCCTTCAGAAAGTCTTTTCTAAGTATCAGAGCTCCTCTCACATGCGACTGCATGTCATGCCTCTCAAAAACAAGTGCGCAACACCGGCGCGAAAATGAGGCTCTGCCTATGATTAGGGAAAGCCCCTAAAGAATAAGGTGTCTAAAACAGTGCCTGCCGATATTATTATATCAAAATACCCAGATAAAATGATTCCTCAAGGCTAAATATGTGTTAATAATGAATCGATTTAGCCCAGAAAAAGTCTACAGTCTTAATAAGCCCTTGTGAAGCCCTTATTTACGATCTTAATAAACATGGCTTACCGGATCCCATAGGGAAAATGACAGCTTCCAGCATTACATCGTCTTGTTAGAATGTGTCATACCTCAAGCAGCAAGAGACTGCTCACTGTTCCCCCAACTGAAGTTAATTGCTCTCAACAGTCCTGTGTGGAACAGCCATGGATTTTAGTGACGGTTGCTAAAATCATTTTCCTCATACAAACAGAAATCTTCATCTCTTTTCTGTTTCTGAGTAAATAGTACATACCAGCACTATTTTAAAATAACAAACTCTTGATTGAATAATAAAAACTACAGTTAAACACTAAAAAACTCTAAGCCATCTCCGTGGAGATGTTGCCTGTACAACGGCAAAGAGAATGACTGGGGTAGGCGGAGCCTAGGAGGGATCATGTGACCAGCTTTGCTGGGCTCTTTGCCATTTCCTGTTGGGGAAGAGAATATCCCACAAGTAAGGATGACGTCGTGGACCGGACACACCTATGTTGGAGAAAAGAGTTATGTCTCTATTTAATGTTAGTTCCCTAATTAATTATTCAACTATTAAGAATTATTTAAATATATGGAGTATTTAGTATTATCAATTCACTTTGTTTTATGAATTTTTTCTTGTTCTTGTATTTTTAGCCTTATTGTAGATTTTTTATTATGTGCATATATGTATATAATATGACCGCTTAATTTGTAGTTGTAAACATGTATGTATACATTAATATCTATAATTTTTTATACATATATGTGTTTTATAAATTTTATGTATTTATGAATTGGTTATCAATTGTTTAGGATTTTTAATGTGTAATTAGAAATATTCATGTTTTTAATCTTTTTTTCTTGTGTCAGCTCAGTCTGTTAAACTCACCTTTTAATTTGCATGTGATGTCTCCGTGGACCAATCGGAACCATGCTATTAGGTTTATAAGGACTGACAATACTACAGCCTACTACTCTTGAAAAAGCCGGGGTGTCACCGGCGAAACGCGTTGAGGTATTGTGGCTGTTCTGTGCCTCCGTAGACATAGACGCAAGGCGGTTTGAGGACGTATCCTATTGGTGGAAAGATCACTCTCTTTGCCGGGAATTGTTTGAATATCTTCAATCGGACGCCTTGGATCTCCCGCTGCCTTTGGTCTTGGTGAAGCTGTATTTATGATATTGTACACTGCTGTTTTATATTTTATCTCTAGTAAGTACATTACTAGCGTGTGCTGTTTCGAATAAAGTACTCCTACCTTGAATCGGATGTGCGCTCTCTTTTTCCTCTTTGCTGCAGTTTCTTTATCATCATTGTTCCTGCTATACTAGGCCATGTTGGCACCTGTGTCTCTCTTATCGTTTTGAATACAGATATTACACCTTTGCGGGAGTTTGGTCTGCTGGGTGACTGTAATAGATCCCAGACTGTCTCTACAGCACTGACTGAGGTGCTCTCCTTAATGTGAGTCTATTCCTCATATAATCATTAATTCGTTTTGGATCAAACAATATTGGGCCATGTGGCACATCTGTCTCTTCTTGTGTTTGTAGATTGCTGCTTCTGGGTCCCGGCCTGGATCTCCACAGTTTGCTGCCTCATCCCAATATCAGAGACATTATTACACCATAAATATATATATATTTATATACTGCTATTATTGCATAATTAACTCACCTAATACTAACTTTTTTTGCCCTCCTTGGACCCTCTATATCATTTTATTAGGGCGCCCCCTCTTTGTTTGTTTGTTCCTAAGGAATGAAGCTGTGGACTGCCCTCATAGTAAGATGGAAATGACAGTGCGCAAAAAGTTTAAAATGTGTAGTCGTGCTGTACACAGTTGTTTTTAGTTTAATTTCTTGTTGTCTTCAAAATTCGCCTAATACGTCGTCCACCTAATAAGTCGTCCACCTAATAAGTCATCCACCTAATAAGTCCTCTTCACATTCTTCCATATTCATTCCTACTCTTTTACATACATCCTCCTTACTTCTCCCAACTTCCCAGAGCTTCATGATCTAAGTATAACAAAATTCTTTCTGAGCATGGGAAAGTCCAGTTATCTTCATGAATTATTCTTTGGCTAAGTGGAAAAATCTTTACATTTTTGCATCTATAGACATCTCTTCTTTAAACCCACTTGAGTTTGCTTTGGTTCCAGTCAATTAGGCTTTATACCCACTTCTTCACCAATCTTACTATGTTCAGTTGCTTTCACATCAACTTCCTGTCCACTCCTCTCCCACTAACCCCTCATGTTCTCTGCTTACTTACTGTCACATAGAAGTTCTCTGTGTCCTGCTGGTTTGCTCTCCGCTTGGCTGTGTTTGTCTTACTGCTGGTGTCTGATCCAGTGGATTTAAGTGATTCAGTTGACTGACTGGATTGGAAAGCATCCGAAACATCAAAATCATCAGAACCAATCAGATCCAGAAGGGCTTGAAGAGTAGCCTTCAGTGTTTTGTTGACCTGGCAAAGAAAGGGAAACAATCTTGTAAAATCTGATAGTACACCAAAATAGAGAGACATGGACTGTAAGTTTTTACATACAGAAGAAGGTTGACTATCACATAAAAAACAGATAAGATCAGATTGTCCCATAAACAAAGTACATGGAGCAAAATGCTGTCACTTTTTACTAGAAAAGTCTTCTGTTTGTTATGCTGGTGAAGACATTGTCTAGTATCCCTTAGGATCACAAAAGAGGAAGACTCTTGTCTTTAAGAAAAAAAAGGTGAAGTCAGTGAAGTCAGGTTGCAGGACAGCACACTCTATCTTTAGTAATAAAGTCAAAATGCCTATTTTACTTAGTGACAAAGATTACATCTAGAACCAAAGGTCACCTACCGAATATGTTAGTTATATTACCTCTTCAGTTTCCAAGTGCTCATTTTCCAGCCTGGCCTGGATATGCTGAAACCGTGAAATTAACTCTTGATGTAACATTGGCTCAGATTGAACTTCAGACACCTGTAATGGCCAATACAATATTTGAATGCAATATCCATAAGAAGAAATTGATATCCTATGTTTGTCATCCATCCCTCTGTAGAGAAGCCGCCTACATACCTCATCACCTTCATGGGGATGGAAATCGAACCGTGCTGGCGGACAAAACATGTCACCATTCATCTCCATCAACTTGTTTTTATCTGCTTGAGCATCAAGGTTATCTACTGCACCCTCGATGGCATGTAGACCCTGCTGTCGTGATGCCTGGACTTGCTCCTCAGCCTGGAGGTACACACGTAGTGTTTTACTCATGGATTGGTGGAAGCCCAGGTCACAACACTGCCAGGGAAAGTACATATTATTTCACAGACTGGTGATTGATAACCAAATAGAGAGAAACCATAAACAGGAAATATCCTTACGTCAATCAGGTCACTGACATCATGTATGTAGTAGTTGCTTATGTTGGTATTCACTGTGTTTAGGTTTATGAGGTATTCATTTCTGGCCTTGGTACACTTCTGTTTGTTGTCCAAATATTTCTTCAGCCTCTGAGGAAAGAACCCAACAGTCAGGGCAATATCAAACCACCTACAATGATTAAAAACATTTCATGTTGTTTCACACGCTAGATCATTATTTACATGTTGTTTAGGGATTTATCAACACAGAAACAACAAAATTTAGCATCAGAGTCACTTTATATATGTCCAGGGTAGAAGGAGTGTAGTAGGCAGATCACAAGCACAAGAATTTGATGTTTTCTTGCTAAACTTTATTGGCACATTATAATTAGCAAATCTGAAATACGTTAAAGGGACAGTCTAGGCCAAAAAAAAACTTTCATGATTCAGATAGAGCATGTAATTTTAAACAATTTTCCAATTTACTTTTATCAACAATTTTCCTTTGTTCTCTTGGTATTCTTAGTTGAAAGCTTAATCTAGGAGGTTCATATGCTAATTTATTAGACCTTGAAGGCCACCTCTTTTCAGAATGCATTTTAACAGTTTTTCACCACTAGAGGGTGTTAGTTCATGTATTTCATATAGATAACACTGTGCTCGTGCACGTGAAGTTATCTGGGAGCAGGCACTGATTGGCTAAACTGCAAGTCTGTCAAAATAACTGAAATAAAGGGGCAGTTTGCAGAGGCTTAGATACAAGATAATCACAGAGGTTAAAAGTATATTAATATAACTGTGTTGGTTATGCAAAACTGGGGAATGGGTAATAAAGGGATTATCTATCTTTTAAAACAATAAAAATTCTGGTGTAGACTGTCCCTTTAACAGACGATTTGCATCAGTACAAGTAACTTCTCTATTTGGATTATGTCTAAGCACATG
Source organism: Bombina bombina (assembly GCF_027579735.1). Classification (NCBI taxonomy): domain Eukaryota; kingdom Metazoa; phylum Chordata; class Amphibia; order Anura; family Bombinatoridae; genus Bombina; species Bombina bombina. The sequence goes on from NC_069510.1 coordinate 87,485,919, forward strand.
TAATTTATCACATTAACAAATGTGCATGTGAATACCCAATAAATCAGCATAATCAAGCATAATCAAGATTTTTTTCAGTGGGTAAAGGGACAGTTAAATCATTATTAAAGGGACATTAAATTGCTGGGTTCAACTACAGGAACAGGGATAGCATTCATCAGGCTTCTGATCCCTGATCATATATCATTGCTAAAATTTGAGATGAAACGTTTAGTTTCATAAGCTACTTAGGAAATGAACCCTTATTATAATGATAGGATTTGAAAGTTGTTAGATTTAAAATAGCTTAGAAGATAGAAAACAGTTTCTTAAACTGGCAAATGTTATATATAAATTGTTTTTAGCTAGAAAAAAAAGAAGAAAAATTGTATTAAATGAGAGATATAATGAATATAAAATATAGTAAATATGAAATAAAAATAAAATAAAAAATAAAATATAAAAAATTGTTATTTAGCTAGTTATTCTTTTAGACTTGTTTGATGCTGTATTAGAATCTATGATAAAGGGGAAATATAATATGTTAAATAATAAAAATATTAATTTAACAATATATTGGAAGGGAAAGAGTTTATAGATCAAAAATAGGTAATGATACTTATAAAAAATTATATACATATAAGATATGTATCATAGAGAAAATATAAATTCTAACTGGTATGGGGGACAGTTGATATTATCTAGAGGACCATTTTGTTATAATTAGTTATTTGGGGCCTCTGATTTATAATGTAGAGTTATATTAAATTAGAAAATTTAGACCAAACTCCATGTTTAGGCCTAATGGGTGAAGTGTTTTATAATTGAAAATAAACTCTGCTTCTTGTCTGAGTAGTAACTTGTTAATGTTACCTCCTCTTTTACTTAGTTTGATCTTTTTTATACCCCAAAATTTAAAATGGTTGAGATTGCTTTTATGTATTTCAGTGAAATGTTTGTATAGCACTGTATCTGTTGATTCATGTTCTACTTGTAGGATGTGCTAGCGTATTCTGTCTCTGAGTGGTCTGCTAGTCTGACCAAAATATTGGAGGTTACATGTACATTGAATACAGTATATAATGTTTCTATCTGTACATCGTGTTATATCTGATTTTTGTGTAATGTTTTGTGTTATATGATCTAATGGTTTTATTTTTGGTACTATATTTACACGCCTTACAGATGTTGCAGGGAAAGAAGCCAGCTAATTGTTCTCCTCTTAGATCTATTTGGTTAGTTTTATTATTATTATAGCTATGTTTATACTCACTTGGTGACAAGAAGTTTTGTAAGTTTTTAGCTTTTTTAAAAAATTACTTCTAGGTAATTTTGAACTTTGTTACCTAGGATTTGATCTTTTTTTATATAATGCCAGTGTCTTCTGAGGATTTTTTTAATATCTAAGTGTTGAGAACTGTAGTTAGTAATAAAGGAAATAAACAGGGTTTCTGGGTTTTGGACATAATTACATTTAGATTTATCCTTTTGTGAGTTAGAAGGGATTCTCTTTTAGTATTTCTCACAACATTCCTACTGCTTTCTATTAATTCCATGTTATAAGAATTCCATGATATAAGAATTGACTTTTTGGTATATTATTCTTCCATCTTTTGAAATGGCAGCTTTCATTATGTATATAATTGCTAGCATCAATGGGTTTGAAAAAGTACTAGTCTGAATGTTTTTATCAATGATTTAATTTTGATATCTAAGAAATGAATTTCTTTACAACTAAATTTGTATGTAAAATGTAGTCCTACACTATTAGTGTTCATATCTTCCATGAACATTTCAAATAATTCCACCTCTCCCTTCCAAATTATAAAGATATCATCAATTTATAGTGATAGTAGTGCACAAAGTTCGCCCCCCATGGTCCATCTTCGATTAACTGTTTCTCGAAGTGGCCCATGAAAAGGTTGGCATAACTGGGGGCGAACATTGTACCCATCGCTGTCCCTTTTAATTGTTAGAATATTTCATTGTTAAACAGAAAGCTATTATTTGTCAATATAAAATGGATACGATCCAACAGAAATACTTTTTGTGTATTTGGTAAATTAACATCTCTTTCAAGAAAGCTTTTTATGTCTCTAAGTCCTAAATCGTGAGATATATTAGTATATAGTGAACTGACATCACTTGTAACTAGAATATAGTTATCTTCCCAGGTAAGTTGATTTATGATATTTAAGAATTGGGTAAAATCTTTTAAATAAGCCGGTAGTTTAGTTCCATCATTTTGTAGAAAGAAATCTACATACTGGGACAAATTGGACGTGATGGATTCAATACCTGAAATTATGGGACGATCTGGGGGATGATGGAAATTTTTATGTATTTTAGGCACAAAGTAGTATGGGTACTGTTTTGGGGGGTCTGGTTCCTCTCAATGGGATTTTTAAGAAAGTATCTTTTCAAAGTTAATTTGCGAGTGAATTGATTAATATTGATTAATGTTTCAAATTTGTTTAATTTACAGGATGGAGCAAAGGAAAGACCTTTGCTTAGGACTTGTTCTTGGATATTATTTAGGCAATATTTACTTAAATTGAAAATACCATTCTGGTTTACTTCTGTCTTTTCGATGTTTTTTTCTATGTATACATCCTCTGCCTCCTTTGCCTCTATGCTTCTTTTTAGTCTTTGAGTTCATAGGGGCATTGGTGGTCTTTCTAACGTTTCCCTGGATGTGCCTTCTCTTAGGGGGGAGTTCCCTAAAAAAATCTTGTTCATGTGAGTTTTCATGTGTGGGCATTGCATTAACTGAAAGTGTTTGAAAACTACTCCTGGTTGGAATTCTCTAATCTCGGTCAGAGAATCTTTTCTGTTCTGATCTGTTAAAGTTAGGATTATTAGAAAAGTGACTGTTAGAATTAAATATATTTTGATAGGAGTTAGATCTATTTGATTAAGGGTTATTAAAATTTGATCTATTAAATTGATCTGTTGGCCTATTATATTGAGATCTGTTATGATTAGGGCTGTTGGTGTTTCTTGCAGAATAGTTGTGCTGTTGTTGGTTTTGTCTGTTATAATATGATCTATTTTGATGTTGCTTGTTGTGGTTTGGTTCATATTCATGTATTCTATTGTAATATCCATTATTACCAGAATGTGAGTTATTTTTGTAGAATTCTTGATCTCTACAGGAATCAACTGGAGAGTGATGATAACTAGGATCATACATGTCAATTTCATCAGTTGAGGGCCAATATCTAGTATGGCTATCAGTTTCCAGTCTATTATCATTCCATTTATTATAATGGGGGCTCCTGGTTTCTCTCATCATTAATTGATTAGTTTTGTAGGAGTACTGGTTGTTATCAGATCTTTTGGATTTGAAAGTCTTTTTATATGTATTTGATGTCTCTATATTGGATGGGTTATTTTTATCAGAATTATTGTTAGAAGGATGGAATCCTTTGCTAAAAAGGTTTGCTCTATTTTTATTATTAGTAACCTCATTTTGTGTAATTGTCATATCTGTTGTAACATCTATAGTATTATCCGATTCACCATGGTCTCTAATCTTCTACATCTCGATTATATTTTGAATTTTTACTTGTGAGAATACTGTTTTTAAAATCAGATTTTTTTTAAAAAAATATTCAATTGTCTGGTTTTAAATTCTTCATTATTTTCAATTTGTTTTAGATTATCTTTACAAAGATCTATTTATTTTTTATTTCAGTAAGTGAAAGATTTCTTGATTTTATAATAATTTTCATCAAATTTAAAGAAGCTGTTTCCAATACTTCAAACCATTCATTAGAGAAATCATCATTAAGGGGAAAGGTGCAATTTTTCTTTAGTCTAAGGCCTCTTGGGACCATTTGAAGATCAATATATTTTTGTGTAAACTTTAACTCTATGGTGTGTTTCATTTCCTTAACTAGTGCATTTTCTAGATTAGTGCCAATATCATAAAGGTTATCAGAGCTATTAGAAGAAGTGTTAGTGAGAGAGTAATTACTAATGTAAATATTTTTTAAAAGTAAATCTCTCTGTGCAAATATATCCATGTGGGAGGTCAATAAAACACAAAATATATGTGAATATGAAATATATGTATATATAACGAAAGTGTGTGGGAGAGATACTCTAAGATGAGAAAGAAACAAGGTATGGAAAAAAAAGAGATCTATCAATCCTAGTGAGTCTCAAAATGCTACTCCTAAAAGATATAAAACCTCCTCAAGTTTATCTAAAAATAAAATGAATCAATGTACAGTATAGGAGAGCGCTAAATCAAATCCCTGAAAGGAATCTGAAGCTAATGAGATAACAATTGAAAATATGAAAGACAAATTGTATTAAAATATTTGTATTAAAATGTTTTTACTGATAGGGTATAATACAACAATAAATGAGTGTTGTTTAAAAACAGAGATTCAATGCAAAGTCATAATTGATACAGATAAATAGTCAAGAAATAAATTGAAAATAAAACATCTAAAATCAATAACCGGTTATTGTATACAATAAAACAAAATGAGTTTAAGTTACTTAAGGGCGTAGAATATAGTGCAATGTTGCGAAGGAACTGTGTGCTAGCAGAGGTAGGTCTCGAATATAAAAAGTAAAATCTTAGCTGTGCTAAGTGTCTCAGATGTGTAGGCTTCGTGGGAGCATGATGGTCTCTTGAAAGTATAAGTAGCAATCTTATTATCCAGTTAAGCTCAAACAGCAGTCTTCTTTGCAGGCTCAATAACTTTATGAAGAGCGTCACTGTGTGCAAAGTAAGATTCCTTATTTTTCGTCCAAAAGAGGCAGGTGCCTGTGAGTGTTTTTGTGACTGGGGGAGTATCACTCACCTAATACGTGTCCAACAGGGAGACTGCTGAAATAGCAAGTGTAGACCTTTGAGGGATCTCACTCCGGTGGTCCCAAAAAGTCATCAGAGAGCTCCAATGGGGGTAAGTGGTGATGAACTCCGTAGATGATGGCAATCTGTGTAGTTACCCACTATGTGGGTATCAGGAGTTCCGTTTTTGTAGAATACTTCTTTTAGCCCTCAGGATAACTCTATCTCTGTCTGTTGTCGGAGTGAAACAGCAGCAGATTCAAAATAGCCCAATTTAGGCAAACAATGGTTTGTTTTGTGAGAGGTTAGCACAATTGTATGAGGTCCGTCCGTGGTTGCTGCAGCAACAAAATGCCAAGGAGTAATCTACGTGTTTCAGCCATTATGGCCTTTATCAAGATACTTCTATTGGCTGTTAGTGTCTTTTAAATACAAAGCAGGCAAAAGAAATGGTTCTTTTCATTGGTGTATCGGTTGCACTTCTTATCTAATTGGAATAATAGTAACAGATGTATTCAATTGTGTCAAAGTTGCATAGAGTAACAGAATAATAAGAGGATAGTTCTTTTAAACATTTATGATAGAAAAACTTTGCAGTAAATAAATATAAATCTGTAATTGCTGTATAGGTTTATGATTTTGAAAGACAATTGGATATTATTACGAATGTGTATAAAAAAATAAAATTAAAGATAAAGATGGAACCTTGTTATTTTATTCCAAATGGAAGAAAAAAAAGGAAGAAAAAAAGAAAGAAAAAAAGAGAAGTACCTAGGGTAGTTGGCACTATTTAAAAGGTAATACAAAGCTCACTGCTAAACAATTAAATGTTCTTGTGTATATTAAATATAAGTTATACCTGTATGTTAAAATAATTGTTTATTTTCAACTGTAAAACACTTCACCCATTACGGCTAAATATGGAGTTTGATCTCAATTTTCTAATTTAATATAATTCTACATTATAAATCAGAGGCCCCAAATAACTAAGTATAACAAAATGGTCCTCTAGATAATATCAACTGCCCCCCATACCAATTAGAATTTATATTTTCTCTATGATACCTATGTTATATGTATATCATTTTTTATAAGTATAATTACCTATTTTTGATCTATAAACTCTTTCCCTTCCAATATATTGTTAAATTAATATTTTTATTATTTAACATATTATATTTCCTCTTTATCATAGATTCTAATACAGCATCAAACAAATCTAAAAGAATAACTAATTTGCAAGAACAGCAAAGTTAAATAATTCTTCTACATCATAGCTAAATAACAATTTTAGTTATTTTTTATATTTTATTTTAATTTTATATTAACTATATTTTATATTCATTATATCTCTCATTTAATACCATTTTCTTCTTTTTTTTCCTAGCTAAATAATAATTTATATATTACATTTTCCAGTTTAAGAAACTGTTTTCTATCATCTAAGCTATTTTAAATCTAACAACTTTCAAATCCTATCATTAGAATAAGGGTTAATTTCCTAAGTAGCTTATGAAACTAAACGTTTAATCTCAAATTTTAGCAATGATATTCTTTGATAATTTGACATCCCCTAATTCTCTTAATTCACTATAATGTTTTACCCTTATGGTACAAACTGTTTCTCTTCAAACATATCTACCCTTAATGTACTAGTCCCAATACATTCATGTATCTCTGTGTAGAATTTAGCAATTTTTACGGAAAGTTCTGTTGCGAATAAATTTACGCTAGCGTTATATCATATATACATACTATATGCCCAACTTATTAATTCACTTCTAGTTAGACTTAATTTTGAGCTTAACACATATTTTCTCTCTCTTTTTCTTTAGCCCTTTATATTATTCTTACATAAGATAAAAAAAAGAAATTTAGTTTTATGCACAGCCACTAAATGGGAAACACACATTTGTGCACACACTAACGGCTAGATTTGGAGTTTGGCGGTAAAAGGGCTGTTAACGCTCCGCGGGTTTTTTTCTGGCCGCACCATAAATTTAACTCTGGTATCGAGAGTTCAAACAAATGCTGCGTTAGGCTCCAAAAAAGGAGCGTAGAGCATTTTTACCGCAAATGCAACTCTCGATACCAGAGTTGCTTACGGACGCGGCCGGCATCAAAAACGTGCTCGTGCACGATTCTCCCATAGGAAACAATGGGGCTGTTTGAGCTGAAAAAAAACCTAACACCTGCAAAAAAGCAGCGTTCAGCTCCTAACGCAGCCCCATTGTTTCCTATGGGGAAACACTTCCTACGTCTGCACCTAACACCCTAACATGTACCCCGAGTCTAAACACCCCTAACCTTACACTTATTAACTCCTAATCTGCCGCCCCCGCTATCGCTGACCCCTGCATTACACTTTTAACCCCTAATCTGCCGCTCCGTAAACCGCCGCCACCTACGTTATCCCTATGTACCCCTAATCTGCTGCCCTAACATCGCCGACCCCTATGTTATATTTATTAACCCCTAATCTGCCCCCCACAACGTCGCCGACACCTGCCTACACTTATTAACCCCTAATCTGCCGAGCGGACCTGAGCGCTACTATAATAAAGTTATTAACCCCTAATCCGCCTCACTAACCCTATCATAAATAGTATTAACCCCTAATCTGCCCTCCCTAACATCGCCGACACCTACCTTCAATTATTAACCCCTAATCTGCCGACCGGAGCTCACCGCTATTCTAATAAATGTATTAACCCCTAAAGCTAAGTCTAACCCTAACACTAACACCCCCCTAAGTTAAATATAATTTTTATCTAACGAAATAAATTAACTCTTATTAAATAAATAATTCCTATTTAAAGCTAAATACTTACCTGTAAAATAAATCCTAATATAGCTACAATATAATTTATAATTATATTATAGCTATTTTAGGATTAATATTTATTTTACAGGCAACTTTGTAATTATTTTAACCAGGTACAATAGCTATTAAATAGTTAAGAACTATTTAATAGTTACCTAGTTAAAATAATAACAAATTTACCTGTAAAATAAATCCTAACCTAAGATATAATTAAACCTAACACTACCCTATCAATAAATTAATTAAATAAACTACCTACAATTACCTACAATTAACCTAACACTACACTATCAATAAATTAATTAAACACAATTGCTACAAATAAATACAATTAAATAAACTAGCTAAAGTACAAAAAATAAAAAAGAACTAAGTTACAGAAAATAATAAAATATTTACAAAGATAAGAAAAATATTACAACAATTTTAAACTAATTACACCTACTCTAAGCCCCCTAATAAAATAACAAAGCCCCCCAAAATAAAAAATTCCCTACCCTATTCTAAAATACAAATATTACAAGCTCTTTTACCTTACCAGCCCTGAACAGGGCCCTTTGCGGGGCATGCCCCAAATAATTCAGCTCTTTTGCCTGTAAAAAAAAACATACAATACCCCCCCCCCAACATTACAACCCACCACCCACATACCCCTAATCTAACCCAAACCCCCCTTAAATAAACCTAACACTACCCCCCTGATGATCTTCCTACCTTGTCTTCACCATGCCAGGTTCACCGATCCGTCCTGGCTCCAAGATCTTCATCCAACCCAAGCGGGGGCTAGACATCCACTGAAGAAGTCCAGAAGAGGCTCCAAAGTCTTCCTCCTATCCGGCAAGAAGAGGACATCCGGACCGGCAAACATCTTCTCCAAGCGGCATCTTCTATCTTCTTCCATCCGATGACGACCGGCTCCATCTTGAAGACCTCCAGCGCGGATCCATCCTCTTCTTCCGACGACTAGACGACGAATGACGGTTCCTTTAAGGGACGTCATCCAAGATGGCGTCCCTCGAATTCCGATTGGCTGATAGGATTCTATCAGCCAATCGGAATTAAGGTAGGAATTTTCTGATTGGCTGATGGAATCAGCCAATCAGAATCAAGTTCAATCCGATTGGCTGATCCAATCAGCCAATCAGATTGAGCTCGCATTCTATTGGCTGATCGGAACAGCCAATAGAATGCGAGCTCAATCTGATTGGCTGATTGGATCAGCCAATCGGATTGAACTATATTCTGATTGGCTGATTCCATCAGCCAATCAGAAAATTCCTACCTTAATTCCGATTGGCTGATAGAATCCTATCAGCCAATCGGAATTCGAGGGACGCCATCTTGGATGACGTCCCTTAAAGGAACCGTCATTCGTCGTCTAGTCGTCGGAAGAAGAGGATGGATCCGCGCTGGAGGTCTTCAAGATGGAGCCGGTCGTCATCGGATGGAAGAAGATAGAAGATGCCGCTTGGAGAAGATGTTTGCCGGTCCGGATGTCCTCTTCTTGCCGGATAGGAGGAAGACTTTGGACCCTCTTCTGGACTTCTTCAGTGGATGTCTAGCCCCCGCTTGGGTTGGATGAAGATCTTGGAGCCAGGACGGATCGGTGAACCTGGCATGGTGAAGACAAGGTAGGAAGATCATCAGGGGGGTAGTGTTAGGTTTATTTAAGGGGGGTTTGGGTTAGATTAGGGGTATGTGGGTGGTGGGTTGTAATGTTGGGGGGGGGTATTGTATGTTTTTTTTTACAGGCAAAAGAGCTGAAATTCTTGGGGCATGCCCCGCAAAGGGCCCTGTTCAGGGCTGGTAAGGTAAAAGAGCTTGTAATATTTGTATTTTAGAATAGGGTAGGGAATTTTTTATTTTGGGGGGCTTTGTTATTTTATTAGGGGGCTTAGAGTAGGTGTAATTAGTTTAAAATTGTTGTAATATTTTTCTTATCTTTGTAAATATTTTATTATTTTCTGTAACTTAGTTCTTTTTTATTTTTTGTACTTTAGATAGTTTATTTAATTTTATTTATTTGTAGCAATTGTGTTTAATTAATTTATTGATAGTGTAGTGTTAGGTTAATTGTAGGTAATTGTAGGTAGTTTATTTAATTATTTTATTGATAGGGTAGTGTTAGGTTTAATTATATCTTAGGTTAGGATTTATTTTACAGGTAAATTTGTTATTATTTTAACTAGGTAACTATTAAATAGTTCTTAACTATTTAATAGCTATTGTACCTGGTTAAAATAATTACAAAGTTGCCTGTAAAATAAATATTAATCCTAAAATAGCTATAATATAATTATAATTTATATTGTAGCTATATTAGGATTTATTTTACAGGTAAGTATTTAGCTTTAAATAGGAATTATTTATTTAATAAGAGTTAATTTATTTCGTTAGATAAAAATTATATTTAACTTAGGGGGGTGTTAGTGTTAGGGTTAGACTTAGCTTTAGGGGTTAATACATTTATTAGAATAGCGGTGAGCTCCGGTCGGCAGATTAGGGGTTAATAATTGAAGGTAGGTGTCGGCGATGTTAGGGAGGGCAGATTAGGGGTTAATACTATTTATGATAGGGTTAGTGAGGCGGATTAGGGGTTAATAACTTTATTATAGTAGCGCTCAGGTCCGCTCGGCAGATTAGGGGTTAATAAGTGTAGGTAGGTGTCGGCGACGTTGTGGGGGGCAGATTAGGGGTTAATAAATATAACATAGGGGTCGGCGATGTTAGGGGTAGCAGATTAGGGGTACATAGGGATAACGTAGGTGGCGGCGATTTGCGGTCGGAAGATTAGGGGTTAATTATTTTAAGTAGCTTGCGGCGACGTTGTGGGGGGCAAGTTAGGGGTTAATAGATATAATACAGGGGTCGGCGGTATTAGGGGCAGCAGATTAGGGGTACATAAGTATAACGTAGGTGGCGGTCGGCAGATTAGGGGTTAAAATTTTTAATCGAGTGGCGGCGATGTGGGGGGACCTCGGTTTAGGGGTACATAGGTAGTTTATGGGTGTTAGTGTACTTTAGGGTACAGTAGTTAAGAGCTTTATAAACCGGCGTTAGCCAGAAAGCTCTTAACTCCTGCTATTTTCAGGCGGCTGGAATCTTGTCGTTAGAGCTCTAACGCTCACTGCAGAAACGACTCTAAATACCAGCGTTAGAAAGATCCCATTGAAAAGATAGGCTACGCAAATGGCGTAGGGGGATCTGCGGTATGGAAAAGTCGCGGCTGTAAAGTGAGCGTTAGACCCTTTAATCACTGACTCCAAATACCAGCGGGCGCCCAAAACCAGCGTTAGGAGCCTCTAACGCTGGTTTTGACGGCTACCGCCGAACTCTAAATCTAGCCGTAAGTGAGCCGATTATTGTACCAATTTTTTAACGTTTACAACATTTAAGTACACTCTATACTACTATAAACAATTATTTTAACATACAGGTATAACTTATATCTAATATACACAAGAACATTTCATTGTTTAGCAGTGAGCTTTATATTACCTTTTAAATAGGGCCAACTACCCTAGGTACTTCTCTTTTTTCTTTCTTTTTTTTCTTCCATTTGAAATAAAATAACAAGGTTCCATCTTTATCTTTAATTTTATTTTTTTATACACATTCGTAATAATATCCAATTGTTTTTTAAAATCATAAACCTATACAGCAATTACAGATTATATTTATTTACTGCAAACGTTTTTCTATCATACATGTTTAAAAGAACTATCCTCTTATTATTCTGTTACTCGATGCAACTTTGACACAGTTGAATACATCTGTTACTATTATTCCAATTAGATAAGAAGTGCAACAGATATACCAATGAAAAGAACCATTTCTCTTGCCTGCTTTGTATTTAAAAGACACTAACAGCCAATAGAAGTATCTTGATAAAGGCCATAATGGCTGAAACGCGTAGATTACTCCTTGGCATTTTGTTGCTGCAGCCACCACGGACGGACCTCATACTATTGTGCTAACCTGTCACAAAACAAACCATCGTTTGCCTAAATTGGGCTATTTTGGATCTGCTGCTGTTTCACTCCGACAACAGACAGAGATAGAGTTATCCTGAGGGCTAAAAGAGGTATTCTACAAAAACGGAACTCCTGACACCCACATAGTGGGTAACTACACAGATTGCCATCATCTACAGAGTTCATCACCACTTACCCCCATTGGAGCTCTCTGATGACTTTTTGGGACCACCGGAGTGAGATCCCTCAAACGTCTACACTTGCTATATTAGCAGTCTCCCTGTTGGACACATATTAGGTGAGTGATACTCTCACAATCACAAAAACACTCACAGGCACCTGCCTCTTTTGGACGAAAAATAAGGAATCTTACTTTGCACACAGTGACGCTCTTCGTAAAGTTATTGAGCCTGCAAAGAAGACCACTGTTTGAGCTTACCTGGATAATAAGGTTTCTACTTATACTTTAAAGAGACCATCATGCTCCCACGGAGCCTACACATCTGAGACACTTAGCACAGCTAAGATTTTACTTGTTACATTCAAGACCTACCTCTGCTAGCACACAGTTCCTTTGCAACATTTTTTTTTATTGTATACAATAACCGGTTATTGATTTTAGATGTTTTATTTCAATATATCTGCATCAATTATCAATTATGACTTTGCATTGAATCTCTGTTTATAAACGACACTCATTTATTGTTGTATTATCCCCTATGTATTATCAGTAAAAATATTTTAATACAAATATTTTAATACACTTATTCTTTCATCTTTTCCATTCTTATCTCAATAGCTTCAGATTCCTTTCAGGGATTTGATTTAGCGCTCTCCTATACTGTACATTGATTCATTTTATTTTGATATAAACTTGAGGAGGTTTAATATCTTTTAGGAGTAGCATTTTGAGACTCACTAGAATTGATAAATCTCTTTTTTTTCCATAACCACTAGATGACAAGGGCTACTCTTTTGCAAAGAGTAATAGATACTCAGAAAACCTGGTCAACCATGACCAGGTCAGGTAGATGGAGCAAGGACATAGCCCAAGTTCCCACTACTGTGAAACACCCCGACCAGCCCTGAGATCCAAGATTCCAAAACAGCCCAATACTGGGTCAGGAAAAAGTCCAAGCGAAGCCTCAGCAACCGGAAGTCTCAGGGAGAAAAACAGGTCCGGGCACCTAATAGTTCAGGCAAACCTTACCCTAGAACTAAACACCCCAACTGGCCAAAAAGCCAGACACAAGGGATATGGATGCATATCCAGAGAATCCGGATAGAGAGAAGAACTTGAAAGCCCCGCCAAGGAAGAAATCACCCCTAGCTAAAGTCCAACACTCCAAGGAGCAAGGCTAGAAGTTGTTTGAAGAGACTTATCAAAGCCTCAGGACAACACAAAGGATACCTCAAGGTAAAAAAAATCCTTCTAGCAGGGCTAGTCTCCCCATCACTTCCGCATAAGCAGAGGATACAGGGAAGAGATAGGCATTAAGCCTTCCCAGCTCCGGGAAACCCCGAGCTAAACAAAGTCCTCACAGGAATAAACCATCAACTGGAAACACAGATCCCTAAAAGGAGATCCAACTCACCTGGAGACAATGGAAGAAGAACCAAAGGTCTCTTATAACTCAGACAGAAAGTAAACATCAAGAGTAAGAGCTGCATCTAGATACACTATAAACAGCTTACGCGTACACCTTCAAGGTGCCAAGAGCTGCAACAGGTTTTAAACTGCAAACCTTCCGCATGCTAGACAGCTATCCTGTACAAGCTGTTAGATAAAGCCCAAAAGGACAAATCCAGAGCCCTAAAACTTAAGGCCAAACCGCTCAAACTGCGGTAATGGGGCGCTAAGCCCTCCAACCCTCCACCGCATAGGGGAGAAAAACTCTAGGTTCTGAAGGTATTAGAAGACAGATAGAGTGACGCAGCGGAAAACTCCCCTGCCGGGTCATCTATGACTGAAGGCTATAAGGACTGAAACAATCCTCACGGACCCACAGGTCCTCTCAAATGCTTAGGTGAACATGAAAACCAATGATAACCTGGGCACTCAGCGCTTCCACCGAACCAGCCGAGCAGAACAGCGCCACGTGTCTGAACAGCCGCAATACCGAACGAACCTGACAGGACCAGCTTGCACTAAGGGTCCTAACCAGCAAGCTGCATAAATTCCCTCTCATAGAAAAAAAAAAGGAAACAGACATTTTTAACATAGGACTAACGTGTCCAAAACAACTTCCGAAGAAGTAATAAAGAGTATAAATCCCTTAAGGTTACCGAAGGAAACAAAAACAAATAAAAGACATCCCATCAGATACAAAAAGAAAAAACAGAATTTATGTTTACCTGATAAATTACTTTCTCCAACGGTGTGTCCGGTCCACGGCGTCATCCTTACTTGTGGGATATTCTCTTCCCCAACAGGAAATGGCAAAGAGCCCAGCAAAGCTGGTCACATGATCCCTCCTAGGCTCCGCCTACCCCAGTCATTCGACCGACGTTAAGGAGGAATATTTGCATAGGAGAAACCATATGATACCGTGGTGACTGTAGTTAAAGAAAATAAATTATCAGACCTGATTAAAAAACCAGGGCGGGCCGTGGACCGGACACACCGTTGGAGAAAGTAATTTATCAGGTAAACATAAATTCTGTTTTCTCCAACATAGGTGTGTCCGGTCCACGGCGTCATCCTTACTTGTGGGAACCAATACCAAAGCTTTAGGACACGGATGAAGGGAGGGAGCAAATCAGGTCACCTAAATGGAAGGCACCACGGCTTGCAAAACCTTTCTCCCAAAAATAGCCTCAGAAGAAGCAAAAGTATCAAACTTGTAAAATTTGGTAAAAGTGTGCAGTGAAGACCAAGTCGCTGCCCTACATATCTGATCAACAGAAGCCTCGTTCTTGAAGGCCCATGTGGAAGCCACAGCCCTAGTGGAATGAGCTGTGATTCTTTCAGGAGGCTGCCGTCCGGCAGTCACATAAGCCAATCTGATGATGCTTTTAATCCAAAAAGAGAGAGAGGTAGAAGTTGCTTTTTGACCTCTCCTTTTACCAGAATAAACAACAAACAAGGAAGATGTTTGTCTAAAATCCTTTGTAGCATCTAAATAGAATTTTAGAGCGCGAACAACATCCAAATTGTGCAACAAACGTTCCTTCTTCGAAACTGGTTTCGGACACAAAGAAGGTACGACTATCTCCTGGTTAATGTTTTTGTTAGAAACAACTTTTGGAAGAAAACCAGGTTTAGTACGTAAAACCACCTTATCTGCATGGAACACCAGATAAGGAGGAGAACACTGCAGAGCAGATAATTCTGAAACTCTTCTAGCAGAAGAAATTGCAACCAAAAACAAAACTTTCCAAGATAATAACTTAATATCAACGGAATGTAAGGGTTCAAACGGAACCCCCTGAAGAACTGAAAGAACTAAGTTGAGACTCCAAGGAGGAGTCAAAGGTTTGTAAACAGGCTTGATTCTAACCAGAGCCTGAACAAAGGCTTGAACATCTGGCACAGCTGCCAGCTTTTTGTGAAGTAACACAGACAAGGCAGAAATCTGTCCCTTCAAGGAACTTGCAGATAATCCTTTCTCCAATCCTTCTTGAAGAAAGGATAGAATCTTAGGAATCTTTACCTTGTCCCAAGGGAATCCTTTAGATTCACACCAACAGATATATTTTTTCCATATTTTGTGGTAAATTTTTCTAGTTACAGGCTTCCTGGCCTGAACAAGAGTATCAATAACAGAATCTGAGAACCCTCGTTTTGATAAGATCAAGCGTTCAATCTCCAAGCAGTCAGCTGGAGTGAGATCAGATTCGGATGTTCGAACGGACCTTGAACAAGAAGGTCTCGTCTCAAAGGTAGCTTCCATGGTGGAGCCGATGACATATTCACCAGATCTGCATACCAAGTCCTGCGTGGCCACGCAGGAGCTATCAAGATCACCGACGCCCTCCCTTGATTGATCCTGGCTACCAGCCTGGGGATGAGAGGAAACGGCGGGAATACATAAGCTAGTTTGAAGGTCCAAGGTGCTACTAGTGCATCTACTAGAGTCGCCTTGGGATCCCTGGATCTGGACCCGTAGCAAGGAACCTTGAAGTTCTGACGAGAGGCCATCAGATCCATGTCTGGAATGCCCCACAGTTGAGTAATTTGGGCAAAGATTTCCGGATGGAGTTCCCACTCCCCCGGATGTAATGTCTGACGACTCAGAAAATCCGCTTCCCAATTTTCCACTCCTGGGATGTGGATTGCAGATAGGTGGCAGGAGTGAGTCTCCGCCCATTGAATGATTTTGGTCACTTCTTCCATCGCCAGGGAACTCCTTGTTCCCCCCTGATGGTTGATGTACGCAACAGTCGTCATGTTGTCTGATTGAAACCGTATGAACTTGGCCTTTGCTAGCTGAGGCCAAGCCTTGAGAGCATTGAATATCGCTCTCAGTTCCAGAATATTTATCGGTAGAAGAGATTCTTCCCGAGACCAAAGACCCTGAGCTTTCAGGGGTCCCCAGACCGCGCCCCAGCCCATCAGACTGGCGTCGGTCGTGACAATGACCCACTCTGGTCTGCGGAAGGTCATCCCTTGTGACAGGTTGTCCAGGGACAGCCACCAACGGAGTGAGTCTCTGGTCCTCTGATTTACTTGTATCTTCGGAGACAAGTCTGTATAGTCCCCATTCCACTGACTGAGCATGCACAGTTGTAATGGTCTTAGATGAATGCGCGCAAAAGGAACTATGTCCATTGCCGCTACCATCAAACCTATTACTTCCATGCACTGCGCTATGGAAGGAAGAGGAACGGAATGAAGTGTTTGACAAGAGTTTAGAAGTTTTGTTTTTCTGGCCTCTGTCAGAAAAATCCTCATTTCTAAGGAGTCTATTATTGTTCCCAAGAAGGGAACCCTTGTCGACGGAGATAGAGAACTCTTTTCCACGTTCACTTTCCATCCGTGAGATCTGAGAAAGGCCAGGACTATGTCCGTGTGAGCCTTTGCTTGAGGAAGGGACGACGCTTGAATCAGAATGTCGTCCAAGTAAGGAACTACTGCAATGCCCCTTGGTCTTAGTACCGCTAGAAGGGACCCTAGTACCTTTGTGAAAATCCTTGGAGCAGTGGCTAATCCGAAAGGAAGCGCCACGAACTGGTAATGCTTGTCCAGGAATGCGAACCTTAGGAACCGATGATGTTCCTTGTGGATAGGAATATGTAGATACGCATCCTTTAAATCCACCGTGGTCATGAATTGACCTTCCTGGATGGAAGGAAGAATTGTTCGAATGGTTTCCATTTTGAACGATGGAACCTTGAGAAACTTGTTTAAGATCTTGAGATCTAAGATTGGTCTGAACGTTCCCTCTTTTTTGGGAACTATGAACAGATTGGAGTAGAACCCCATCCCTTGTTCTCCTAATGGAACAGGATGAATCACTCCCATTTTTAACAGGTCTTCTACACAATGTAAGAATGCCTGTCTCTTTATATGGTCTGAAGACAATTGAGACCTGTGGAACCTCCCCCTTGGGGGAAGCCCCTTGAATTCCAGAAGATAACCTTGGGAGACTATTTCTAGTGCCCAAGGATCCAGAACATCTCTTGCCCAAGCCTGAGCAAAGAGAGAGAGTCTGCCCCCCACCAGATCCGGTCCCGGATCGGGGGCCAACATTTCATGCTGTCTTGGTAGCAGTGGCAGGTTTCTTGGCCTGCTTTCCCTTGTTCCAGCCTTGCATTGGTCTCCAGGCTGGCTTGGCTTGAGAAGTATTACCCTCTTGCTTAGAGGACGTAGCACTTGGGGCTGGTCCGTTTCTACGAAAGGGACGAAAATTAGGTTTATTTTTGGCCTTGAAAGACCTATCCTGAGGAAGGGCGTGGCCCTTACCCCCAGTGATATCAGAGATAATCTCTTTCAAGTCAGGGCCAAACAGCGTTTTCCCCTTGAAAGGAATGTTAAGTAGTTTGTTCTTGGAAGACGCATCCGCTGACCAAGATTTCAACCAAAGCGCTCTGCGCGCCACAATAGCAAACCCAGAATTTTTCGCCGCTAACCTAGCCAATTGCAAAGTGGCGTCTAGGGTGAAAGAATTGGCCAATTTGAGAGCACGCATTCTGTCCATAATCTCCTCATAAGGAGGAGAATCACTATCGATCGCCTTTACTAGCTCATCGAACCAGAAACACGCGGCTGTAGTGACAGGGACAATGCATGAAATTGGTTGTAGAAGGTAACCTTGCTGAACAAACATCTTTTTAAGCAAACCTTCTAATTTTTTATCCATAGGATCTTTGAAAGCACAACTATCTTCTTGGGTATAGTGGTGCGTTTGTTTAAAGTAGAAACCGCTCCCTCGACCTTGGGGACTGTCTGCCATAAGTCCTTTCTGGGGTCGACCATAGGAAACAATTTTTTAAATATGGGGGGAGGGACGAAAGGTATACCGGGCCTTTCCCATTCTTTATTTACAATGTCCGCCACCCGCTTGGGTATAGGAAAAGCTTCTGGGAGCCCCGGGACCTCTAGGAACTTGTCCATTTTACATAGTTTCTCTGGGATGATCAAATTCTCACAATCATCCAGAGTGGATAATACCTCCTTAAGCAGAGCGCGGAGATGTTCCAACTTAAATTTAAATGTAATCACATCGGGTTCAGCTTGTTGAGAAATTTTCCCTGAATCTGAAATTTCTCCCTCAGACAAAACCTCCCTGGCCCCCTCAGACTGGTGTAGGGGCATTTCAGAACCATTATCATCAGCGTCCCCATGCTCTTCAGTATCTAAAACAGAGCAGTCGCGCTTGCGCTGATAAGTGGGCATTTTGGCTAAAATGTTTTTGATAGAATTATCCATTACAGCCGTTAATTGTTGCATAGTAAGGAGTATTGGCGCGCTAGATGTACTAGGGGCCTCCTGAGTGGGCAAGACTGGTGTAGACGAAGGAGGGAATGATGCAGTACCATGCTTACTCCCCTCACTTGAGGAATCATCTTGGGCATCATTTTCAGCGTCACATAAATCACATCTATTTAAATGAGAAGGAACCTTGGCTTCCCCACATTCAGAACATCGTCTATCTGGTAGTTCAGACATGTTAAACAGGCATAAACTTGATAACAAAGTACAAAAAACGTTTTAAAATAAAACCGTTACTGTCACTTTAAATTTTAAACTGAACACACTTTATTACTGCAATTGCGAAAAAGTATGAAGGAATTGTTCAAAATTCACCAAAATTTCACCACAGTGTCTTAAAGCCTTAAAAGTATTGCACACCAAATTTGGAAGCTTTAACCCTTAAAATAACGGAACCGGAGCCGTTTTTATCTTTAACCCCTTTACAGTCCCTGGTATCTGCTTTGCTGAGACCCAACCAAGCCCAAAGGGGAATACGATACCAAATGACGCCTTCAGAAAGTCTTTTCTATGTATCAGAGCTCCTCACACATGCGATTGCATGTCATGCTTCTCAAAAACAAGTGCGCAATACCGGCGCGAAAATGAGGCTCTGCCTATGATTAGGGAAAGCCCCTAGAGAATAAGGTGTCTAAAACAGTGCCTGCCGATATTATTTTACAAAAATACCCAGATTAAATGATTCCTCAAGGCTAAATATGTGTATATATGAATCGATTTAGCCCAGAAAATGTCTACAGTCTTAATAAGCCCTTGTGAAGCCCTTATTTACTGTCTGAATAAAAATGGCTTACCGGATCCCATAGGGAAAATGACAGCTTCCAGCATTACATCGTCTTGTTAGAATGTGTCATACCTCAAGCAGCAAAAGACTGCTCACTGTTCCCCCAACTGAAGTTAATTCCTCTCAACAGTCCTGTGTGGAACAGCCAAGGATTTTAGTAACGGTTGCTAAAATCATTTTCCTCTTACAAACAGAAATCTTCATCTCTTTTCTGTTTCAGAGTAAATAGTACATACCAGCACTATTTTAAAATAACAAACTCTTGATTGAATAAAAAAACTACAGTTAAACACTAAAAAACTCTAAGCCATCTCCGTGGAGATGTTGCCTGTACAACGGCAAAGAGAATGACAGGGGTAGGCGGAGCCTAGGAGGGATCATGTGACCAGCTTTGCTGGGCTCTTTGCCATTTCCTGTTGGGGAAGAGAATATCCCACAAGTAAGGATGACGCCGTGGACCGGACACACCTATGTTGGAGAAATAAGGCAACCCGGAGGTTAACGCCCAAAAAGACACAGGCCTACCCGCAGGACCAGCCAAACAGAGCCCTATCTTTCAAAAACTGGGAAAGATCTCATTCAAATGACAATCAGGAGATTACCGCATCCCCACATGTCTAATGAGGTGCACCATTCGAATTAGCAGACTGAAAATCCCTGTATCTGGTAATGATAGGGTCATTTAATACCTGAAAAAACATGTCTAAGCAATACGTGAAGGCGCGCAATCCTGTAACAAAAGGCATAACACTCAGGGACAGTTTCACCTGCAGGGAACTGTAGAGGCGCTCCCCAAGTCGGAAGGCCCGGGACAATAGGGCACAAGCACAATCGCAAATAAACGTCTGGAAGAATAATCGCCAACATTATGTGGAAGCGAAAACGTGCTGCAACCTCCGGGAGGGAACACGCCACCCTGCATGGAGGAATCATAAACTGGGTTACCCGCATGTGTAGAAGTATGAATTGGTAGGGAACTCGCCTCTCGGAGGACAGGACCCCCAGAGGCGGAAGGCTCAGCTGTCCCTTGATTTCCCGAACCCGAGGAATAAGGCGCTCTCATATGGCATACGGAACAATCCGGATTCGTCACCGGGCACAGAGTCTGAATCTGAAATTAAAATAGTCTCAGTATCAGAATCCTCCATAACTGAATATGAAGTTTGAACAGTCTCAGCATCAGAATCCTCCATAACTGGATAGAGGATATGCAAATATGGACTAAAGTAGAAAAGCCAAAAACGGCACCAGACACCCACAATGGCTGGGGCACTCACCACCTCCTTTGACCAGACCCCTGCGGACTAGAATATTTCCTACGCCACACGGTCGGGAATGTGGAAAATGGAAAACGGAACGTAACCACGCCCGACCACAAGGTGAACCATACAGTCCAAAAAAGTGCACCCAACCAAAAGGTTGCGTCACTTCCAAAGGCCTCAATGTTCCAAACCACGAGCCCAGTAAACATCACACATAAGCAGGTTGAATCACATAACAAAACATAATTTATGCTTACCTGATAAATTCCTTTCTCCTGTAGTGTAGTCAGTCCACGGGTCATCCATTACTTATGGGATATTAACTCCTCCCTAACAGGAAGTGCAAGAGGATCACCCAAGCAGAGCTGCTATATAGCTCCTCCCCTCTACGTCACACCCAGTCATTCGACCGAAAACCAAACGAGAAAGGAGAAACTATAGGGTGCAGTGGTGACTGGAATATAATTTAAAATTTAGACCTGCCATAAAAAACAGGGCGGGCCGTGGACTGACTACACTACAGGAGAAAGGAATTTATCAGGTAAGCATAAATTATGTTTTCTCCTGTTAAGTGTAGTCAGTCCACGGGTCATCCATTACTTATGGGATACCAATACCAAAGCTAAAGTAGACGGATGATGGGAGGGACAGGCAGGATCTTTATACGGAAGGAACCACTGCCTGAAGAACCTTTCTCCCAAAAACAGCCTCAGAAGAAGCAAAAGTGTCAAATTTGTAAAATTTGGAAAAAGTATGAAGAGAAGACCAAGTTGCAGCCTTGCAAATCTGTTCAACAGAGGCCTCATTCTTAAAGGCCCACGTGGAAGCCACAGCTCTCGTAGAATGAGCTGTAATTCTTTCAGGAGGCTGCTGTCCAGCAGTCTCATAGGCTAAACGTATTATGCTACGAAGCCAAAAAGAGAGAGAGGTAGCAGATGCTTTTTGACCTCTCCTCTGTCCAGAATAAACGACAAACAGGGAAGAAGTTTGGCGAAAATCTTTAGTTGCCTGTAAATAAAATTTCAGGGCACGGACTACGTCTAGATTGTGCAGAAGTCGTTCCTTCTTTGAAGAAGGGTTAGGGCACAATGATGGAACAACAATCTCTTGATTGATATTCTTGTTAGTGACTACCTTAGGTAAGAACCCAGGTTTAGTACGCAGAACTACCTTGTCTGAATGAAAAATCAGATAAGGAGAATCACAATGTAATGCCGATAACTCAGAGACTCTACGAACCAAGGAAATAGCCATTAAAAACAGAACTTTCCAAGATAATAGCTTGATATCAATGGAATGAAGGGGTTCAAGCGGAACACCCTGTAAAACGTTAAGAACTAAGTTTAAGCTCCACGGTGGAGCAACAGTTTTAAACACAGGCTTAATCCTGGCCAAAGCCTGACAAAAAGCCTGAACGTCTGGAACTTCTGACAGACGTTTGTGTAAAAGGATGGACAGAGCTGAGATCTGTCCTTTTAAAGAACTTGCAGATAAACCCTTTTCTAAACCTTCTTGTAGAAAAGACAATATCCTGGGAATCCTAACCTTACTCCATGAGTAACTCTTGGATTCGCACCAGTGTAAATATTTACGCCATATTTTATGGTAAATTTTCCTGGTAACAGGTTTCCTAGCCTGTATTAAGGTATCAATTACTGACTCTGAAAATCCACGCTTTGATAAAATCAAGCGTTCAATCTCCATGCAGTCAGCTTCAGAGAAATTAGATTTTGATGTTTGAAAGGACCCTGAATTAGAAGGTCCTGTCTCAGAGGCAGCGACCAAGGTGGACAGGATGACATGTCCACTAGATCTGCATACCAGGTCCTGCGTGGCCACGCAGGCGCTATTAGAATCACCGATGCCTTCTCCTGTTTGATCCTGGCAATCAAACGAGGAAGCATCGGAAAGGGTGGGAACACATAAGCCATCTTGAAGGTCCAAGGTGCTGTCAGAGCATCTATCAGGACCGCTCCCGGGTCCCTGGATCTGGACCCGTAACAAGGAAGCTTGGCGTTCTGGCGAGACGCCATGAGATCCATATCCGGTTTGCCCCAACGTCGAAGTATTTGGGCAAAGACCTCCGGATGAAGTTCCCACTCCCCCGGATGAAAAGTCTGGCGACTTAGGAAATCCGCCTCCCAGTTCTCCACGCCTGGGATGTGGATCGCTGACAGGTGGCAAGAGTGAGACTCTGCCCAGCGAATTATCTTTGAAACTTCCATCATCGCTAGGGAACTCCTTGTCCCTCCCTGATGGTTGATGTAAGCCACAGTCGTGATGTTGTCCGACTGAAACCTGATGAACCTCAGAGTTGCTAACTGAGGCCAAGCCAGAAGGGCATTGAGAACTGCTCTCAATTCCAGAATGTTTATTGGAAGAAGACTCTCCTCCTGAGTCCATGATCCCTGAGCCTTCAGGGAATTCCAGACAGCGCCCCAACCTAGTAGGCTGGCGTCTGTTGTTACAATTGTCCAGTCTGGCCTGCTGAAGGGCATCCCTCTGGACAGATGTGGCCGAGAAAGCCACCATAGAAGAGAATCTCTGGTCTCTTGATCCAGATTCAGCATAGGGGACAAATCTGAGTAATCCCCATTCCACTGACTTAGCATGCACAATTGCAGCGGTCTGAGATGTAGGCGTGCAAAAGGTACTATGTCCATTGCCGCTACCATTAAGCCGATTACCTCCATGCATTGAGCCACTGACGGGTGTGGAATGGAATGAAGGATCCGGCAAGCATTTAGAAGTTTTGTTAACCTGTCCTCTGTCAGGTAAATCTTCATTTCTACAGAATCTATGAGAGTCCCTAAGAAGGGAACTCTTGTGAGTGGCAATAGAGAACTCTTTTCTTCGTTCACTTTCCACCCATGTGACCTTAGAAATGCCAGTACTAACTCTGTATGAGACTTGGCAGTTTGGAAACTTGACGCTTGAATCAGAATGTCGTCTAGGTACGGAGCTACCGATATTCCTCGCGGTCTTAGTACCGCCAGAAGAGAACCCAGAACCTTTGTAAAGATTCTTGGAGCCGTAGCTAACCCGAAGGGAAGAGCTACAAACTGGTAATGCCTGTCTAGGAAGGCAAACCTTAGATACCGGTAATGATCCTTGTGAATCGGTATGTGAAGGTAGGCATCCTTTAAATCCACTGTGGTCATGTACTGACCCCTTTGGATCATGGGTAAGATTGTCCGAATAGTTTTCATTTTGAACAATGGAACTCTTAGGAATTTGTTTAGGATCTTTAAATCCAATATTGGTCTGAAGGTTCCTTCTTTCTTGGGAACCACAAACAGATTTGAGTAAAACCCTTGTCCGTGTTCCGACCGCGGAACCGGATGGATCACTCCCATCAGTAAAAGATCTTGTACACAGCGTAGAAACGCCTCTTTCTTTATCTGGTTTGTTGACAACCTTGAAAGATGAAATCTCCCTTGTGGAGGAGAAGCTTTGAAGTCCAGAATATATCCCTGAGATATGATCTCCAACGCCCAGGGATCCTGGACATCTCTTGCCCAAGCCTGGGCGAAGAGAGAAAGTCTGCCCCCCACTAGATCCATTTCCGGATCAGGGGCCCTCACTTCATGCTGTCTTAGGGGCAGCAGCAGGTTTTCTGGCCTGCTTGCCCTTGTTCCAGGTCTGGTTAGGTTTCCAGCCCTGTCTGTAGCGAGCAACAGTTCCTTCCTGTTTTGGAGCCGAGGAAGTTGATGCTGCTCCTGCCTTGAAGTTACGAAAGGCACGAAAATTAGACTGTCTAGCCCTTGGTTTGGCTCTGTCTTGAGGCAGGGCATGGCCCTTACCTCCCGTAATGTCAGCGATAATTTCTTTCAAACCGGGCCCGAATAATGACTGCCCCTTGAAAGGTATGTTAAGCAATTTAGATTTAGAAGTCACATCAGCTGACCAGGATTTTAGCCACAGCGCTCTGCGCGCCTGAATGGCGAATCCGGAATTCTTAGCCGTAAGTTTAGTTAAGTGTACTACGGCATCAGAAATAAATGAATTAGCTAGCTTAAGGGTTTTAAGCTTGTGTGTAATCTCATCCAATGGAGCTGTGTCAAGGGTCTCTTCCAGAGACTCAAACCAAAATGCCGCCGCAGCCGTGACAGGAGCAATGCATGCAAGGGGTTGCAATATAAAACCTTGTTGAACAAACATTTTCTTAAGGTAACCCTCTAACTTTTTATCCATTGGTTCTGAAAAGGCACAGCTATTCTCCACCGGGATAGTGGTACGCTTAGCTAAAGTAGAAACTGCTCCCTCCACCTTAGGGACCGTTTGCCATAAGTCCCGTGTGGTGGCGTCTATTGGAAACATTTTTCTGAATATAGGAGGGGGTGAGAAAGGCACACCGGGTCTATCCCACTCCTTAGTAACAATTTCAGTAAGTCTCTTAGGTATAGGAAAAACGTCAGTACACGTTGGTACCGCAAAATATTTATCCAACCTACATACTTTCTCTGGGATTGCAACCGTGTTACAATCATTCAGAGCCGCTAACACCTCCCCTAGTAATACACAGAGGTTTTCCAGCTTAAATTTGAAATTTGAAATGTCTGAATCCAGTTTATTTGGATCAGATCCGTCACCCACAGAATGAAGCTCTCCGTCTTCATGTTCTGCAATTTGTGACGCAGTATCAGACATGGCCCTAGCATTATCAGCGCACTCTGTTCTCACCCCAGAGTGGTCTCGTTTACCCCTAAGTTCTGGCAATTTAGATAAAACTTCAGTCATAACATTAGTCATGTCTTGTAAAGTGATTTGTAATGGCTGCCCTGATGTACTTGGCGTTACAATATCACGCACCTCCTGAGCGAGAGATGCAGGTACTGACACGTGAGGCAAGTTAGTCGGCATAACTTCCCCCTCGTTCTCTGGTGAATTTTGCTTAACTTGTACAGATTGGCTTTTATTTAAAGTAGCATCAATGCAAATAGTACATAAATTTCTATTGGGCTCCACCTTGGCCTTTGAACATATTGCACAAAGAGATTCCTCTGTGTCAGACATGTTTAAACAAACTAGCAATTAGACTAGCAAGCTTGGAAAATACTTTTCAAATGAATTTACAAGCAATATTAAAAAAAACGTTACTGTGCCTTTAAAAGCACACAAAAAAACTGTCACCTTGATATAACAATGAACCGGTTTAGTTATAGCAATCAATTTTTCATATGAAATGCATTAATTTAGCAAAGGATAGCACCCATCAGCAAATGGATTAATAACCCCTTAATACTAAAAAACGATTGACAAATCAAATAAATACGTTTTTTATCACAGTCAAAGCACAGTCTCACAGGTCTGCTGTGAGTGATTACCTCCCTCAAACTAGTTTTGGAGACCCCTGAGCTCTGTAGAGACGTCCTGGATCATGCAGGGAGAATAAGGAAGACTGTGACTGAATTTTTAATGCGTAGTAAAAGCGCCAAAATAGGCCCCTCCCACTCATAATACAGCAGTGGGGAAGCTCAGTAAACTGATTTTATTCAAAATAAACGACAGCCAAGTGGAAAATAATGCCCATAAAGTTTCACCAAGTACCTCAGAGAGAAAAACGATTAACCTGCCAGTAAACGTTTTCAATATATGATATAATAATAAAAGCCTGTTGCTAGTCGCTATCACTGCAGAAAGGCTATAAGTTATATGTATATCGTATTTTCTTAGTGAAGTGCCATTCCCCAGAAATACTTTAGTGCCAACATACATACATAACAGCCTGATACCAGTTGCTACTACTGCATTTAAGGCTGTACTTACATTATATCGGTATTAGCAGTATTTTCTCAGTCAATTCCATTCCTTAGAAAATAATATACTGCAACATACCTCTTTGCAGGTGAACCCTGCCCGCTGTCCCCTGTTCTGAAGTTACCTCGCTCCTCAGAATGGCCGAGAACAGCAAATGGATCTTAGTTACGTCCGCTAAGATCGTACACAAACTCAGGTAGATTCTTCTTCTAATACTGCCTGAGAAGAAACAACACACTCCGGTGCTGTTTAAAACAACAAACTTTTGATTGAAGAATAAAAAACTAAATTTAATAACCACACTCCTCTCACACATCCTATCTATTAGTTAGGTGCAAGAGAATGACTGGGTTTGACGTAGAGGGGAGGAGCTATATAGCAGCTCTGCTTGGGTGATCCTCTTGCACTTCCTGTTAGGGAGGAGTTAATATCCCATAAGTAATGGATGACCCGTGGACTGACTACACTTAACAGGAGAAACATGATTATAAACCCCCCTGTTCAATAACCCCCCTCAAAAGATATTAACCCTTGATTCCAAGATACTAACAGAGACTCACTGAGACTCTTATGTTAAGTTAGACCCGCCAGGTGGTAGCCTCTCGGGAAAACATTCACATTACAGTCATTCATGAATAAAGTAAAATGAAACTATCTTACCGGAATCTACGCCGTGGAACAGGAACATGGCCTTTCAAGTGTGATGGATAGTGGCATCTCCTCCGCCATGGACTTGAGAGAAGAAAGCAGGCAGCGGAGCAAAGTTCGACAATGCTGATAATATGACTCCCTGCATCTCAGGACTCATCCAACTTTCATCCAAGCCCTCAATGAGAGACTGACAGGACTACTTAAAACTCCTGTCCCATGCCGAAGAGTACTTACCCTCCATAAGAGACAAAAAGAAAAAAACTAAAATTCTGACACTTCTCTGCCAACCTCCTGGGACGAAAGGCAAAGAATGACTGGGGGATGAGGGGAGTGGGAGGAGTATTTAAGCCTTTGGCTGGGGTGTCTTTGCCTCCTCCTGGTGGCCAGGTTCTTATTTCCCAAAAGTAATGAATGCAGCTGTGGACTCTTTCCATTTAAGAAGAAAATAGTCATTTTTTTCTGACAAATTTAAAAGTTATGTCTATTTCCACTCCCCCTGTACCATGTGACAGCCATCAGCCAATCACAAATGCATACACGTACCATGTGACAGCCATCAGCCAATAACAAATGCATACATGCTTATTCTGTGAATTCTTGCACAAAATGCACAGGAGCTGGTGACTCAAAATGTTTAAATATAAAAAGACTGTGCACTTTTGTTTAATGGAAGTAAATTGGAAAGTTGTTTAAATTGCATGCTCTATCTGAATAATGAAAGTTTCATTTTGACTTGAGTGTCCCTTTAAAGGGATATGAAACACAGACATTTTCTTTTGTGAAACAATCGTCTGGGGTTGCCATTTCCCTTGTTCAGAGGAGAATTGCCTGGTATTTAGGGGCTGGACTGACCTTGTTAGGTGGGATCAGACTGATATTCTTTAGGAAAGCTTTCCTATGTGAAAAGCACAATTGGGCTAAAAGAAGCTCCTCCCAGGTGGTAACTGGGCCGTGGAACAAGCTACTGAGCTGTTGATCGTTCCCGGCAGACTGTTTCTCTTTCTGTATGAAATGGATCGTTTTCTTGCAAAACCGCTGTCATATAGTGCTCCAGACACATGCATGCTCCTGAGCTTACCTCTGTGCTTTTCAAAAAAAGATACAGAGAACAAAGAATATTGTATAATAGAAGTAAAGTTGTATAAAATTGCATGCTGAATTATGAAAGAACATTTTTTGGGTTTTATGTCCCTTTAATAACTTTGGCAACCAGATGCTAACATTTCCCCATTTCTATTGCATATATGCCATGTCATCTCCAATTTCCTTTTCAACACCCACATCGCTGGATTTTGCATTAGTCATCATTCCTCGCTTCATATGACCTTAAAAATGAACACTTCATGACCTTAACATATGATAGAAACCTTCACGTACTGCATATTAAAGGGACATGACACTTTTTTTCTTTTTATGATTCAGCTAGAGGATACAATTTTAACTTTTCAATTTACTTCTATTATTAAATTTGCTTCATACACTTGGTATCCTTTGTTGAAGAAGCTCCCATTAGAGCGTTGCAGCTCCAGAGCCTACCAAGGTATGCTTTTCAACAAAGGATACAAAGAGAACAATGTAAATTAGATAACAAAAGTAAATTGGAAAGTTATTTTAAATTGCATGCTCTGAGGCCTATTTATCATATGTCTGTCGGACCTGATCCCACAGTGCGGATCAGGTCCGACAGACATCGCGGAATGCGGAGAGCAATACGCTCTCCGTATTCAGCATTGCACCAGCAGCACTTGTGAGCTGCTAGTGCAACGCCGCCCCCTGCAGACTCGCGGCCGCCAGCAGGGGGGTGTCAATCAACCCGATCGTACTCGATCGGGTTGAATTCCGGTGATTCCTGTCCGCCTCATCAGAGCAGGCGGACAGGGTTATGGAGCAGTGGTCTTTAGACCGCTGATTCATAACTGGTGTTTCTGGCGAGTCTGCAGGCTCGCCAGAAACACGGGCCCTCAAGCTCCGTACGGAGCTTGATAGATAGGCCCCTCTGTCGTAATCATGAATGTTTAATTTTGACTTTGCTGTTCCTTTATGGGATTTTTTAACGCTAACAATGAAAGAATTTCCCACAGAAAGAGCAATACCAGAACAAGGGGTCATGATCTCAATCTCTGAGCTAATTGGTTCAGTAGAAATTTGCGGAAGCAACGCCATACAGAAAGGGTGATTGATTCATGGAATAGACTTCCAGTAGAGATGGTAAAGACCAATACTGTAAGGGAATATAAGAGTACTAAGGATATGCATAAAGGTATCCCAAAAATAAAAAAATAGTAGCGCTATTGTGAGTTAACACCACGAACCAATCAAGTGATAGTCTTGGGTAGGCTGACATCAGGATATATATTTAAAGTCCCTGCACTCTACCTAATACAAAAAAAGCACTTTTATTAAACATATGTCAGAAAAATTATCAAAAGATACTCTGCAAGATTATTATTATCTGGTATTTGTAGAGCGCCAACAGGTTCCGCAGTGCTATGAACATAGGTGGTATATAAAAACAGTTACAGGGATCAAATAGGGAAAGAGGGTCCTGCCGAGAGTTGCACTGTTGTGGTCGGCTCTTATGAAGTTGAACTACAAACAGCTGGGCTCATAGGCTTACATGCTATGGGGTTTAAGGGGATAGCAGTGGAGATAGGAAGGTAAGTGTAGGTTGTATGCGTCCTTGAATAGTAGAGTCTTCATGGAGAACTTAAAGCTTTTAAAACTAGGGGAGATTCTTGTGGAGCGAGGCAGAGAGTTCCATAAGATGGGAGCCAGTCTGGAGAAATCTTGTAGACAAGATACCACTATAAAAACATCCCACAACACTGGGGGTCCCCAGTCTCCATAAAATCCCATAGCCAGTCACTAGTAAAATAAATCACAAGGTATAAACAATATTACAAAGATAATTCTAAAAGTCCATGCTGAATATATTAAGGAAATGTCCATACTGGGTGCTCCATACTTACACTGGTTGACAAGACTGTCAACCATACATATTGTGTAGGCTTGTAATATATGTGTATATGTTGCGGGTAAAGTCGGAAATTGGGTAATCCTAGGATTACCCAAGCAGCTCTGGATAAAGTAACATCATAAATCTACTCAGAGCTCTGGGTAAAGTAACATCATAAATCTACTCAGAGCTCTGGGTAAAGCCCAAAGTAAGATCATAAATCTACTTAGAGTAGTCACTGCATCAAACATATATACGATGCACTGTAATTCCCACATCTTCACTATCATTTTTGCCTCCGCCTGGGGGGGTTCACTTGGGTGGATGCCAAAGGATCGGCAGGGGGCGCCTTACTTCAACCCCTCCAGGCAGAGGCAAAAAACAAAATTGTGTAGTTAGGGAATTACATTATTTCAGGCTTTACCCAGAGCTGCTTGGGTAATGCTAGGATTACCCGGGTAATGAGAGATAGTGAGAGAGAGAGTGTGAGTGAGTGAGAGAGAGTGAGAGAGAGAGTGAGAGAGAGAGTGAGAGAGAGAGTGAGAGAGAGAGTGAGAGAGAGAGTGAGAGAGAGAGTGAGAGAGAGAGTGAGAGAGAGAGTGAGAGAGAGAGTGAGAGAGAGAGTGAGAGAGAGAGTGAGAGAGAGAGTGAGAGAGAGAGTGAGAGAGAGAGTGAGAGAGAGTGAGAGAGTGAGAGAGAGTGAGAGAGAGTGAGAGAGAGAGTGAGAGAGAGAGTGAGAGAGAGAGTGAGAGAGAGAGTGAGAGAGAGAGTGAGAGAGAGAGTGAGAGAGAGAGTGAGAGAGAGAGTGAGAGAGAGAGTGAGAGAGAGAGTGAGAGAGAGAGTGAGAGAGAATGAGAGAGAGTGAGAGAGAGTGAGAGAGAGTGAGAGAGAGTGAGAGAGAGTGAGAGAGATATTAAGAAGGGCACTCTCAGGGTTCGTAGATTCACTTTCAATGTCTTTATTCTTAAATCAAAAAAGCATAGTCAACGTTTCGGCTCCTTTACAAGCCTTCTTCAGGACTCATTAAGTCTTCAGACGCCTATGTAGCCGAACTCCCAGATTAGAAAACAAGCGTGGACACAAAACAGGGGACACTGTCGCACATCCCAATGTTGACTGGTACTAACAC
Organism: Bombina bombina; assembly: GCF_027579735.1. NCBI lineage: Eukaryota > Metazoa > Chordata > Amphibia > Anura > Bombinatoridae > Bombina > Bombina bombina. The sequence continues at coordinate 87,516,982 of NC_069510.1, forward strand.
TACAGTACTTTGCCTTTATGGGCTGAATCATTCCTGCTTCTTTCTTTATAATAGAATGAGGCTCCCTGGCTTTGTATACAACTCCAGTACACAGTCATGAGTACACCTGAGTTTGCAATTACAAAACAAAACTAGCGAGTCCTGGGACTATCAACATTTGTCCAAATTCTGTAACTAACTCTTCCATTTTGCTTTTAATCTAGCTGTGTGCTTGCAAGAGAGTGCCAGACTTGCCATGTGTGTGTGTGAGAGCCCTTCCTCGTTCCTCACCTTCTCATTATCCATAACACTTTAAATCCATTTTAAACCCTTTTGTCAATAATAAACCTTTGTTTTAGAAGTAGAATTATAGTTCAGATATATTATTATTTCCATATAATTTACATGAGTTTTGTATACAGCCTTTCAAGCTTGAATTGTCTCCAAAAGTGTAAAATGTTTCAGCAGTATGTTGTATTGTGGTCAATCGCAACCACTTCAAACGTTCATGATTCAGATAGAGCCAATTATCAATTTTTATTTGTTCTCTTGGTATCTTTATTTACAAAGCAGAAATTTAGGCTTAGGAGCCGT
>NC_069510.1:87522554-87525054 GCF_027579735.1 Bombina bombina
TTCTGACGAGAGGCCATTAGATCCATGTCTGGAATGCCCCACAGCTGAGTGACTTGGGCAAAGATTTCCGGATGGAGTTCCCACTCCCCCGGATGCAATGTCTGACGACTCAGAAAATCCGCTTCCCAATTTTCCACTCCCGGGATGTGGATAGCAGACAGGTGGCAGGAGTGAGACTCCGCCCATAGAATAATCTTGGTCACTTCTTCCATCGCTAGGGAACTCCTTGTTCCCCCCTGATGGTTGATGTACGCAACAGTCGTCATGTTGTCTGATTGAAACCGTATGAACTTGGTCCTCGCTAGCTGAGGCCAAGCCTTGAGAGCATTGAATATCGCTCTCAGTTCCAGAATATTTATCGGTAGAAGAGATTCTTCCCGAGACCAAAGACCCTGAGCTTTCAGGGATCCCCAGACCGCGCCCCAGCCCATCAGACTGGCGTCGGTCGTGACAATGACCCACTCTGGTCTGCGGAATGTCATCCCTTGTGACAGGTTGTCCAGGGACAGCCACCAACGGAGTGAGTCTCTGGTCCTCTGATTTACTTGTATCTTTGGAGACAAGTCTGTATAGTCCCCATTCCACTGACTGAGCATGCACAGTTGTAATGGTCTTAGATGAATGCGCGCAAAAGGAACTATGTCCATTGCCGCTACCATCAACCCGATCACTTCCATGCACTGAGCTACGGAAGGAAGAGGAACGGAATGAAGTATCCGACAAGAGTCCAGAAGTTTTGTTTTTCTGGCCTCTGTTAGAAAAATCCTCATTTCTGAGGAGTCTATAATTGTTCCCAAGAAGGGAACCCTTGTTGACGGGGATAGAGAACTCTTTTCCACGTTCACTTTCCAGCCGTGAGATCTGAGAAAGGCCAGGACGATGTCCGGGTGAGCCTTTGCTTGAGGGAGGGACGACGCTTGAATCAGAATGTCGTCCAGGTAAGGTACTACTGCAATGCCCCTTGGTCTTAGGACCGCTAGAAGGGACCCTAGTACCTTTGTGAAAATCCTTGGAGCAGTGGCTAATCCGAAAGGAAGCGCCACAAACTGGTAATGTTTGTCCAGGAATGCAAACCTTAGGAACCGATGATGTTCCTTGTGGATAGGAATATGTAGATACGCATCCTTTAAATCCACCGTGGTCATGAATTGACCTTCCTGGATGGAAGGAAGGATAGTTCGAATGGTTTCCATCTTGAACGATGGGACCTTGAGAAATTTGTTTAAGATCTTGAGATCTAAGATTGGTCTGAACGTTCCCTCTTTTTTGGGAACTATGAACAGATTGGAGTAGAACCCCATCCCTTGTTCTCTTAATGGAACAGGATGAATCACTCCCATTTTTAACAGGTCTTCTACACAATGTAAGAACGCCTGTCTTTTTATGTGGTCTGAAGACAACTGAGACCTGTGGAACCTCCCCCTTGGGGGAAGTCCCTTGAATTCCAGAAGATAACCCTGGGAGACTATTTCTAGCGCCCAAGGATCCAGAACATCTCTTGCCCAAGCCTGAGCGAAGAGAGAGAGTCTGCCCCCCACCAGATCCGGTCCCGGATCGGGGGCCAATATTTCATGCTGTCTTGGTAGCAGTGGCAGGTTTCTTGGCCTGCTTTCCCTTGTTCCAGCCTTGCATTGGTCTCCAAGCTGGCTTGGCTTGAGAAGTATTACCCTCTTGCTTAGAGGACGTAGCACTTTGTGCTGGTCCGTTTTTACGAAAGGGACGAAAATTAGGTCTATTTTTTGCCTTGAAAGGCCGATCCTGAGGAAGGGCGTGGCCCTTACCCCCAGTGATATCAGAGATAATCTCTTTCAAGTCAGGGCCAAACAGCGTTTTCCCCTTGAAAGGAATGTTTAGTAGCTTGTTCTTGGAAGACGCATCAGCCGACCAAGATTTCAACCAAAGCGCTCTGCGCGCCACAATAGCAAACCCAGAATTCTTAGCCGCTAACCTAGCCAATTGCAAAGTGGCGTCTAGAGTGAAAGAATTAGCCAATTTGAGAGCATTGATTCTGTCCATAATCTCCTCATAAGGAGGAGAATCACTATCGAGCGCCTTTATCAGTTCATCAAACCAGAAATATGCGGCTGTAGTGACAGGGACAATGCATGAAATGGGTTGTAGAAGGTAACCCTGCTGAACAAACATCTTTTTAAGCAAACCTTCTAATTTTTTATCCATAGGATCTTTGAAAGCACAACTATCCTCTATGGGTATAGTGGTGCGTTTGTTTAAAGTAGAAACCGCTCCCTCGACCTTGGGGACTGACTGCCATAAGTCCTTTCTGGGGTCGACCATAGGAAACAATTTTTTAAATATGGGGGGAGGGACGAAAGGAATACCGGGCCTTTCCCATTCTTTATTAACAATGTCCGCCACCCGCTTGGGTATAGGAAAAGCTTCTGGGAGCCCCGGCACCTCTAGGAACTTGTCCATTTTACATAGTTTCTCTGGGATGACCAACTTTTCACAATCATCCAGAGTGGATAATACCTCCTTAAGC
>NC_069510.1:87532554-87547554 GCF_027579735.1 Bombina bombina
AATGAAACGTTTTCGGGGATCTTGTCCCCTTCGTCAGCATAACAAGTGAAAGAAAATCACACAATTTATAATAAGTGCTAAACAAACAAATATCATACCTAGCGTGTAAGTGGCGCCAAAGTTCCATGCTGGAACGCATCTTGCGTTCCACTGTCTCTTAGGACCGGAAGTGTGATAACGTCACTTCCGGAATTATGTATGTAACATATCGTAGTGTGTTAAAAAAACATGTTTTTGACATGTTTGACAAGATCCCCGAAAACATTTCATTAAAGTATTTTTTACTACTTATTGAAAAAGTCCTGAGAGTGCAATCCTTTCCGTGGTTATATATATATGTGTGTGTGTGTGTGTGTCTGAAAGAGTGTATTTACCAGCGCTCGGATCAACAACCTATAGCTCCTAAAAGCAAAAAACATAATTTATGTAAGAACTTACCTGATAAATTCATTTCTTTCATATTAGCAAGAGTCCATGAGCTAGTGACGTATGGGATATACATTCCTACCAGGAGGGGCAAAGTTTCCCAAACCTTAAAATGCCTATAAATACACCCCTCACCACACCCACAATTCAGTTTAACGAATAGCCAAGAAGTGGGGTGATAAGAAAAAAGTGCGAAAGCATATAAAATAAGGAATTGGAATAATTGTGCTTTATACAAAAAAATCATAACCACCACAAAAAAGGGCGGGCCTCATGGACTCTTGCTAATATGAAAGAAATGAATTTATCAGGTAAGTTCTTACATAAATTATGTTTTCTTTCATGTAATTAGCAAGAGTCCATGAGCTAGTGACGTATGGGATAATGACTACCCAAGATGTGGATCTTTCCACACAAGAGTCACTAGAGAGGGAGGGATAAAATAAAGACAGCCAATTCCTGCTGAAAATAATCCACACCCAAAATAAAGTTTAATGAAAAACATAAGCAGAAGATTCAAACTGAAACCGCTGCCTGAAGTACTTTTCTACCAAAAACTGCTTCAGAAGAAGAAAATACAACAAAATGGTAGAATTTGGTAAAAGTATGCAAAGAGGACCAAGTTGCCGCTTTGCAAATCTGATCAACCGAAGCTTCATTCCTAAACGCCCAGGAAGTAGAAACTGACCTAGTAGAATGAGCTGTAATCCTATGAGGTGGAGTCTTACCCGACTCAACATAGGCAAGATGAATTAAAGATTTCAACCAAGATGCCAAAGAAATGGCAGAAGTTTTCTGGCCTTTCTAAAACCGGAAAAGATAACAAATAAACTAGAAGTCTGTCGGAAAGACTTAGTAGCTTCAACATAATATTTCAAAGCTCTAATAACATCCAAAGAATGCAACGATTTCTCCTTAGAATTCTTAGGATTAAGACATAATGAAGGAACCACAATGTCTCTACTAATGTTGTTGGAATTCACAACTTAGGTAAAAATTCAAAAGAAGTTCGCAACACCGCCTTATCCTGATGAAAAATCAGAAAAGGAGACTCACAAGAAAGAACAGATAATTCAGAAACTCTTCTGGCAGAAGAGATGGCCAAAAGGAACAAAACTTTCCAAGAAAGTAATTTAATATCCAATGAATGCATAGGTTCAAATGGAGGAGCTTGAAGAGCCCCCAGAACCAAATTCAAACTCCAAGGAGGAGAAATTGACTTAATGACAGGCTTTATACAAACCAAAGCTTGTACAAAACAATGAATATCAGGAAGAATAGCAATCTTTCTGTGAAAAAGAACAGAAAGAGCAGAGATTTGACCTTTCAAGGAACTTGCGGACAAACCCTTATCTAAACCATCCTGAAGAAACTGTAATATTCTCGGTATTCTAAAAGAATGCCAAGAAAAATGATGAGAAAGACACCAAGAAATATAAGTCTTCCAGACTCTATAATATATCTCTCTGGATACAGATTTACGAGCCTGTAACATAGTATTAATCACAGAGTCAGAGAAACCTCTTTGACCAAGAATCAAGCGTTCAATCTCCATACCTTTAAATTTAAGGATTTCAGATCCTGATGGAAAAAAGGACCTTGAGACAAAAGGTCTGGTCTTAACGGAAGAGTCCACGGTTGGCAAGAGGCCATCCGGACAAGATCCGCATACCAAAACCTGTGAGGCCATGCCGGAGCTACCAGCAGAACAAACGAGCATTCCTTCAGAATCTTGGAGATTACTCTTGGAAGAAGAACTAGAGGCGGAAAGATATAGGCAGGATGATACTTCCAAGGAAGTGATAATGCATCCACTGCCTCCGCCTGAGGATCCCGGGATCTGGACAGATACCTGGGAAGTTTCTTGTTTAGATGAGAAGCCATCAGATCTATTTCTGGAAGTTCCCACATTTGAACAATCTGAAGAAATACCTCTGGGTGAAGAGACCATTCGCCCGGATGCAACGTTTGGCGACTGAGATAATCCGCTTTCCAATTGTCCATACCTGGGATATGAACCGCAGAGATTAGACAGGAGCTGGATTCCGCCCAAACCAAAATTCGAGATACTTCTTTCATAGCCAGAGGACTGTGAGTCCCTCCTTGATGATTGATGTATGCCACAGTTGTGACATTGTCTATCTGAAAACAAATGAACAACTCTCTCTTCAGAAGAGGCCAAGACTGAAGAGCTCTGAAAATTGCACGGAGTTCCAAAATATTGATCGGAAATCTCACCTCCTGAGATTCCCAAACCCCTTGTGCCGTCAGATACCCCCACAGCTCCCCAACCTGTAAGACTTGCATCTGTTGAGATTATAGTCCAGGTCGGAAGAACAAAGAAGCCCCCTGAACTAAACGATGGTGATCTGTCCACCATGTCAGAGAGTGTCGTAAAATCGGTTTAAAGATATTAATTGAGATATCTTTGAGTAATCCCTGCACCATTGGTTCAGCATACAGAGCTGAAGAGGTCGCATGTGAAAACGAGCAAAGGAGATCGCATCTGATGCGGCAGTCCTAAGACCCAACATTTCCATGCATAAGGCTACCAAAGGGAATGATTGTGACTGAAGGTTTTGACAAGCTGATATCAATGTTAAACTTCTCTTGTCTGACAAGGACAGAGTCATAGATACTGAATTTATCTAGAAACCTAAAAAGGTTACCCTTGTCTGAGGAATCAATGAACTGATTGGTAAATTGATCCTCCAACCATGAACTTGAAGAAACAACACAAGTCGATTCGTATGAGATTCTTCGAAAATGAGAAGACTGAGCAAGTACCAAGATATCGTCCAAATAAGGAAATACCAAAACCCTATTCTCTGATTACAGAAAGAAGGGCACCGAGAACCTTTGAAAAAAATTCTTGGAACTGAGGCTAGGCCAAACGGTAGAGCCACAAAACTGGTAATGCTTGTCTAAAAAGAGAATCTCAGACACTAAAAGTGATCTGGATGAATCGGAATATGCAGATACACATCCTGTAAATCTATTGTAGACATATAATGCCCTTGCTAAACAAAAGGCAGGATAGTCCTACAGTAACCATCTTGAATGTTGGTATCCTAACATAAAGATTCAATAATGATAGATCCGGAACTGGTCTGAAGGAATTGACCTTCTTTGGTACAATGAAGAGATAAAATAAAACCCCAGCCCCTGTTCCAGAACTGGAACTGGCATAAATACTCCAGCCAACTCTAGATCTGAAACACATTTCAGAAATGCTGAACCTTTGCTGTGTTAACTGGGACACGGGAAAGAAAAGAATCTCTTAGCAGGAGGCCTTAACTTGAAGCCAATTCTGTACCTTTCTGAAACAATGTTTCTGAAACCAGAGATTAAGAACGGAATTGATCCAAATTTCTTTGAAGAAAACGTAATCTGCCCCATACCAGCTGAGCTGGAATAAGGGCCGCACCTACATAGGTACTTAGGAGCTGGCTATAGGTTTCTATAAGGCTTGGATATATTCCAAACTGGAAATAGTTTCCAAACTGATACCGCTCCTGAGGATGAAGGATCAGGCTTTTGTTCCTTGTTGTGAGGAAAGGAACGAAAATGATTATTTACCCTGGAAAGAAAGGGAAAGCAAAGTTGACTTAGAAGACATGTCAGCATTCCAAGTTTAATCCATAAAGCTTTTCTAGCTAAAATAGCTAGAGACATATACCTGACATCAACTCTAATGATATCAAAAGATGGTATCACCAATAAAATTATTAGCATGTTATAGAATAATAATAATGCTATAAAATTATGATCTGTTACTTGTTGCGCTAAAGCTTCTAACCAAAAAGTTGAAGCTGCAGCAACATCCGCTAAAAATATAGCAGGTCTAAGAAGATTACCTGAACATAAGTAAGCTTTTCTTAGAAAGGATTCAATTTTCCTATCTAAAGGATCCTTAAATGAAGTACTATCTGCCGTAGGAATAGTAGTACATTAGCAGGAGTAGAGACAGCCCCATAACCTTAGGGATTTTTGTCCCAAAAAACTCTAATCTGTCAGATGGCACAGGATATAATTTGCTTAAACGTCTAGAAGGAGTAAATAAATTACCCAAATTATTCCATTCCCTGGAAATTACTTCAGAAATAGCATCAGGGAGATAAAACACTTCTGGAATAACTACAGGAGATTTAAAAACCTTATTTAAACGTTTACATTTAGTATCAAGAGGACCAGAATCCTCTATTTCTAATGCAAATAACACTTCTTTAAGTAAAGAACGAATAAATTCCATCTTGAACAAATACAAAGATTTATCAGCATCAACCTCTGAGACAGAAACCTCTGAACCAGAAGAACTATTATCAGTATCAGAATGATGATGTTCATTTAAAAATTCATCTGAAAAAAGAGAAGTTTTAAAAGACTTTTATGTATACTAGAAGGAGAAATAACAGACATAGCCTTCTTAATAGATTTAAAAAATAAAATCTCTTATGTTATCAGGAACACTCTGAAAATTAGATGTTGACGGAACAGCAACAGGTAATGTAACAGTACTAAAGGAAATTTTATCTGCATTAATAAGTTTGACATGACATGCAATACAAATAACAGCTGGAGAAACAGATACCAAAAGTTTATAGCAGATACACTTAGCTTGGTAGCTCCAGCACTGTGCAGTGATTTTCCTGAAGTATCTTCTGACTCAGTTGCAACGTGGAACATCTTGCAATATGTAAAAGAAAAAAACAACATATAAAGCAAAATTGATCAAATTCCTTAAATGACAGTTTCAGGAATGGGAAAAAAATGCCAGTGAACAAGCTTCTAGCAACCAGAAGCAATAAATAATGAGACTTAAATAATGTGGAGACAAAAAAGACGCCCATATTTTTTAGAGCCAAAAAAGACGCCCACATTATTTGGCGCTTAAATGCTTTTGGCGCCAAAAATGACGCCACATCCGGAACGCCGACATTTTTGGCGCAAAATAACGTCAAAAAATGACGCAACTTCCGGCGACACGTATGACGCCGGAAACGGAAATAGAATTTTTGCGCCAAAAAAGTCCGCGCCAAGAATGACGCAATAAAATGAAGCATTTTCAGCCCCCGCGAGCCTAACAGCCCACAGGGAAAAAGTCAAATTTTAAGGTAAGAAAAATGTTAAATTAAAATGCATTATCCCAAATATGAAACTGACTGTCTGAAAATAAGGAAAGTTGAACATTCTGAGTCAAGGCAAATAAATGTTTGAATACATATATTTAGAACTTTATAAACAAAGTGCCCAACCATAGCTAGGAGTGTCACAGAAAATAAGACTTACTTACCCCAGGACACTCATCTACATATAGCAGATAGCCAAACCAGTACTGAAACGAGAATCAGCAGAGGTAATGGTATATATAAGAGTATATCGTCGATCTGAAAAGGGAGGTAAGAGATGAATCTCTACGACCGATAACAGAGAACCTATGAAATAGACCCCGTAGAAGGAGATCACTGCATTCAAATAGGCAATACTCTCCTCACATCCCTCTGACATTCACTGCACGCTGAGAGGAAAACCGGGCTCCAACTTGCTGCGGAGCGCATATCAACGTAGAATCTAGCACAAACTTACTTCACCACCTCCATCGGAGGCAAAGTTTGTAAAACTGAATTGTGGGTGTGGTGAGGGGTGTATTTATAGGCATTTTAAGGTTTGGGAAACTTTGCCCCTCCTGGTAGGAATGTATATCCCATACGTCACTAGCTCATGGACTCTTGCTAATTACATGAAAGAAAGGGTCCCCAGCTGACCCTATGAATAATAGTATAAAGAACAAGAAAATGCTAAGGAGCGCCTAAAATAGTATCAAGGCAAAGGTTAATATTTAATAAAACAATGCTTAAGTAGATAAAATATACAAAACAGGTGTGTAAAATGTATAGCAATATACCGATTAAAACATCATGGATCCATGTGAGGGCATATACAATGTAATGACAGATACAATATGATAAAAATTGATGCTATGACAAATACAATATAATAAAAATAGATGCTAATAGTATTGCACTAGGGTGTTGCACTAATTGGTAATACTTTGTGACATAAAAAAAAGGCATGAAAAGTATAAAAAGTCCAAAGTCATATGGAAGCGTTCATCAAATGAATAATCCTGTGATGGTGAATATGTGAAAAAATAATAATATTATAGGAAAATGTTATAAAAATCACCTATTTACTGTTAATCACGTGTTTTAACAATTTTTATAACATTTTCCTATATTATTATTATGTTTTCACATATATACCATGTGCAACACCCTAGTGCAATACTATTAGCATCTATTTTTATTATATTGTATCTGTCATAGCATCAATTTTTATCATATTGTATCTATCATTACATTGTATATGCCCTCACATGGATCCATGATGTTTTAATAGGTATAAATATATATTTCTTTAAAAAAAAAAACATCAGATATATGTAGAATTATGTATTTATGAATAAATAGAACATATTCCGTTATGTTAAGAACATTGGAATATTAAATATTTATATTTTCATGTCGGGTTAGGGCATTTGCGAAAATGATATAGTCTTTGCGTGAGAGAGTGCGTTTTTTTCCACTTTTTTTCTCCATTTACTTCTATAGGGAAATGTTAAAACACAATTGCGATTTTAAACTTTAAATACGATCTGGGTTACCACTAGTGCAAAATAAGTTTTTTTGAAAATTGTAATACAAACGCAACCCGACTAGCGCAAAAGGCTTAATTCTAGCTGAGTTTTCGCGATTGCAAGAAGAAAAAAAATCTGCGCCACTTGCAATCTAGCCCTTAGTGTCTATAAAACAATGAGAGCTGCCATGTTGTAACTTAGGTTACCTACTCTGCTGTGGCCAATTAGGGACAGTTATAAATAGGTTACTAGAGTGTGCAGCCAATGGCTGTGTGGAATATAACAGTGTTCTGCACTTCCATTTCTAACAGGAACTGAAAAGCTCACAATTTCAGAAAGGAATTATAGGAAAAAGGGACAAAGTAAATAATGAAACTATATTGGAGAGTTTTTTTTTATAACTACAGTATATATTGATTTATCATTTTATATTACCATCTCAAAGTGTTAAATGTCCCTTTAAGTGAATAAACTCCATGTGCACTGTAATTAATGTCACAACAAGGTTGTTTTCAGTGACTTATTGAAAATTCTGATATATCCAACCATGTTGAGAAATGGTAACTGGTTATTAAACCCCTTCTACATTAACAATTCACAACATATAGTTATAGGTATGGCATATAAATGGTCATTCATGTATCTATCCACAGTCCCCCTCAGGACTTCCGAAGAACAGAGAGAGATGAAATTTCTCGCACCACCCGACTGTGAGATTATCACAAACAGAGATCTGATCATTTCTAAAAGGTAATTCAAAGAACCCTCACACTCAGAACTGCCCTCTGGCTCTCTAGTACTGCACAGTCTGCCTTCTCATGCACAGCGCTGTACAGTCTGTCCTCTCTCTTCTGCTCAGCAGTGTAGGGCACAGCACTGTAAAGTTTGTCCTCTCTTGTGCTCAGCACTGTACAGTTTGTCCTTCCTCTCATGCTCAGCACTGTACAGTCTGCCCCCTCTCTCTTGCTCAGCACTATACAGTCTGACCCCCCTCTCTTGTTTAGCACTGTACAGTCTGACCCCTCTCTCTTGCTCAGCACTATACAGTCTGACCCCCCTCTCTTGTTTAGCACTGTACAGTCTGCCCCCTCTCTCTTGTTTAGCACTATACAGTCTGACCCCCCTCTCTTGTTTAGCACTGTACAGTCTGCCCCCTCTCTCTTGCTCAGCACTATACAGTCTGAATCCCCTCTCTTGTTTGGCACTGTACAGTCTGCCCCCTCTCTCTTGCTCAGCACTATACAGTCTGAATCCCCTCTCTTGTTTAGCACTATACAGTCTGAATCCCCTCTCTTGTTCAGCACTGTACAGTCTGCCCCCTCTCTCTTGCTCAGCACTATACAGTCTGAATCCCCTCTCTTGTTTAGCACTGTACAGTCTGATCCCCCCCCCTCTCTTGTTTAGCACTGTACAGTCTGACCCCCTCTCTTGCTCAGCACTATACAGTCTGAATCCCCTCTCTTGTTTAGCACTGTACAGTCTGACCCTCCTCTCTTGTTTAGCACTACACAGTCTGACCCCCCTCTCTTGTTTAGCACTGTACAGTCTGACCCTCTCTCTTGCTCAGCACTATACAGTTTGACACCCCTCTCTTGTTTAGCACTGTACAGTCTGCCCCCTCTCTCTTGTTTAGCACTGTACAGTCTGATCCCTCTCTTGTTTAGCACTGTACAGTCTGCCCCCCCTCTCTTGTTTAGCACTATACAGTCTGACCTCCCTCTCTTGTTTAGCACTGTACAGTCTGACCCCCCTCTCTTTTTTAGCACTATACAGTCTGACCCCTCTCTCTTGTTTAGCACTATACAGTCTGACCCCCCTCTCTTGTTTAGCACTGTACAGTCTGACCCCTCTCTCTTGCTCAGCACTATACAGTCTGACCCCCCTCTCTTGTTAAGCACTGTACAGTCTGACCACCCTCTCTTGTTTAGCACTGTACAGTCTGATCCCCCTCTTTCTTGTTTAGCACTATACAGTCTGAACCCCCTCTCTTGTTTAGCACTGTACAGTCTGATCCCCCTCTCTTGTTTAGTACTATACAGTCTGATCCCCCTCTCTTGCTTAGCACTATACAGTCTGACCTACCTCTCTTGTGTAGCACTATACAGTCTGATCCCCCTCTCTTGCTTAGCACTATACAGTCTGATCCCCTCTCTTGCTTAGCACTATACAGTGTGCCCCCTCTCTTGCTTAGCACTATACAGTGTGCCCCCTCTCTTGCTTAGCACTATACAGGGAGTGCAGAATTATTAGGCAAGTTGTATTTTTGAGGATTAATTTTATTATTGAACAACAACCATGTTCTCAATGAACCCAAAAAACTAATTAATATCAAAGCTGAATAGTTTTGGAAGTAGTTTTTAGTTTGTTTTTAGTTATAGCTATTTTAGGGGGATATCTGTGTGTGCAGGTGACTATTACTGTGCATAATTATTAGACAACTTAAAGGGACATAATACTCATATGCTAAATCACTTGAAACTGATGCAGTATAGCTGTAAAAAGCTAACAGGAAAATATCACCTGAGCATCTCTATGTAAAAAAGGAAGATATTTTACCTCACAATCTCCTCAGCTCTGCAGAGTAAATTCTGTGTAAAAAGTTATACTTCAGTTACTGCCCAGCTGCAGGTAAAAATAAAAAAAAAAATGAAGAAATGAACAGCAGCCAATCAGCATCAGCAGTGCTGAGGTCATGAACTCTTACTTTGATCTCATGAGATTTGACTTAACTCTCATGAGATTTCATAGTAAGCTTAATTTACCTGATTGGTGAAATAATATGAGAGTTCACGACGCTCATCCCTTCAGATGTCCCAGGACAGACACACTAAAATGCTGCTTAGAAATCCTTTACAATGGGAGGTGGCTACTGAGGAACTTTTGAGGTAAAATATCTTTCTTTTTTACATAGAGATGTTCAGGAGATATTTTCTAATCAGCTTTTTACAGCTATGCTGCATCACTTTCAAGTGTTTTAAACATTTGGGTATTATGGCCCTTTAACAAAAAAACAAATATATACCCATTTCAATTATTTATTTTTACCAGTGAAACCAATATAACATCTCAACATTCACAAATATACATTTCTGACATTCAAAAACAAAACAAAAACAAATCAGTGACCAATATAGCCACCTTTCTTTGCAATGACACTCAAAAGCCTGCCATCCATGGATTCTGTCAGTGTTTTGATCTGTTCACCATCAACATTGCGTGCGGCAGCAACCACAGCCTCCCAGACACTGTTCAGAGAGGTGTACTGTTTTCCCTCCTTGTAAATCTCACATTTGATGATGGACCACAGGTTCTCAATGGGGTTCAGATCAGGTGAACAAGGAGGCCATGTCATTAGATTTTCTTCTTTTATACCCTTTCTTGCCAGCCACGCTGTGGAGTACTTGGACGCGTGTGATGGAGCATTGTCCTGCATGAAAATCATGTTTTTCTTGAAGGATGCAGACTTCTTCCTGTACCACTGCTTGAAGAAGGTGTCTTCCAGAAACTGGCAGTAGGACTGGGAGTTGAGCTTGACTCCATCCTCAACCCGAAAAGGCCCCACAAGCTCATCTTTGATGATACCAGCCCAAACCAGTACTCCACCTCCACCTTGCTGGCGTCTGAGTCGGACTGGAGCTCTCTGCCCTTTACCAATCCAGCCACGGGCCCATCCATCTGGCCATCAAGACTCATTCTCATTTCATTAGTCCATAAAACCTTAGAAAAATCAGTCTTGAGATATTTCTTGGCCCAGTCTTGACATTTCAGCTTGTGTGTCTTGTTCAGTGGTGGTCGTCTTTCAGCTTTTCTTACCATGGCCATGTCTCCGAGTATTGCACACCTTGTGCTTTTGGGCACTCCAGTGATGTTGCAGCTCTGAAATATGGCCAAACTGGTGGCAAGTGGCATCTTGGCAGCTGCACGCTTGACTTTTCTCAGTTCATGGGCAGTTATTTTGCGCCTTGGTTTTTCCACACGCTTCTTGCGACCCTGTTGACTATTTTGAATGAAACGCTTGATTGTTCGATGATCACGCTTCAGAAGCTTTGCAATTTTAAGAGTGCTGCATCCCTCTGCAAGATATCTCACTATTTTTGACTTTTCTGAGCCTGTCAAGTCCTTCTTTTGACCCATTTTGCCAAAGGAAAGGAAGTTGCCTAATAATTATGCACACCTGATATAGGGTGTTGATGTCATTAGACCACACCCCTTCTCATTACAGAGATGCACATCACCTAATATGCTTAATTGGTAGTAGGCTTTCGAGCCTATACAGCTTGGAGTAAGACAACATGCATAAAGAGGATGATGTGGTCAAAATACTCATTTGCCTAATAATTCTGCACTCCCTGTACAGTCTGATCCCCCTCTCTAGCTTAGCACTATACAGTCTGACCTACCTCTCTTGTTTAGCACTGTACACTCTGCCCCCTCTCTCTTGTTTAGCACTGTACAGTCTGACCACCCTCTCTTCTTTAGCACTGTACAGTCAGACCCCTCTCTCTTGTTTAGCACTGTACAGTCTGACCCCCCTCTCTTGTTTAGCACTGTACAGTCTGACCCCCCTCTCTTGTTTAGCACTATACAGTCTGACCCCCTCTCTTGTTTAGCACTGTACAGTCTGATCCCCCTCTCTTGTTTAGCACTGTACAGTCTGACCACCCTCTCTTGTTTAGCACTATACAGCCTGACCACCCTCTCTTGTTTAGCACTGTACAGTCTGATCTCCCTCACTTGTTTAGCACTGTACAGTCTGATCCCCCTCACTTGTTTAGCACTGTACAGTGTGATCCCCCTCTCTTGTTTAGCCCTGTACAGTGTGATCCCCCTCTCTTGTTTAGCACTGTACAGTGTGATCCCCCTCTCTTGTTTAGCACTGTACAGTCTGACCCCTCTCTCTTGTTTAGCACTGTACAGTCTGACCCCCCTCTCTCTTGTTTAGCACTATACAGTCTGACCCCCCTCTCTTGTTTAGCACTATACAGTCTGACCCCCCTCTCTTGTTTAGCACTGTACAGTCTGATCCCCCTCTCTTGTTTAGCCCTGTACAGTGTGATCCCCCTCTCTTGTTTAGTACTGTACAGTGTGATCCCCCTCTCTTGTTTAGCACTGTACAGTGTGATCCCCCTCTCTTGTTTAGCACTGTACAGTGTGATCCCCCTCTCTTGTTTAGCACTGTACAGTCTGACCCCCCTCTCTCTTGTTTAGCACTGTACAGTCTGACCCCCCTCTCTCTTGTTTAGCACTATACAGTCTGACCCCCCTCTCTTGCTCAGCACTGTACAGTCTGATCCCCCTCTCTTGTTTAGCACTCTACAGTCTGATCCCCCCTCTCTTGTTTAGCACTCTACAGTCTGATCCCCCCTCTCTTGTTTAGCACTGTACAGTCTGCCCCCTCTCTTGTTTAGCACTGTACAGTCTGACCCCTCTCTTGTTTAGCACTGTACAGTCTGACCCCTCTCTTGTTTAGCACTGTACAGTCTGACCCCTCTCTTGTTTAGCACTGTACAGTCTGACCCCTCTCTTGTTTAGCACTGTACAGTCTGACCCCCCTCTCTTGTTTAGCACTGTACAGTCTGATCCCCCCTCTCTTGTTTAGCACTGTACAGTCTATTCCCCCCTCTCTTGTTTAGCACTGTACAGTCTGACCCCCCCTCTCTTGCTCAGCAATGTACAGTCTGATCCCAATCTCTTGTTTATCACTGTACAGTCTGATCCCCCTCTCTTGTTTAGCACTGTACAGTCTGATCCCCCTCTCTTGTTTAGCACTGTACAGTCTGATCCCCCTCTCTTGTTTAGCACTGTACAGTCTGATCCCCCTCTCTTGTTTAGCACTGTACAGTCTGATCCCCCTCTCTTGTTTAGCACTGTACAGTCTGATCCCCCTCTCTTGTTTAGCACTGTACAGTCTGATCCCCCTCTCTTGTTTAGCACTGTACAGTCTGATCCCCCTCTCTTGTTTAGCACTATACAGTCTGACCCCCCCCTCTCTTGTTTAGCACTGTACAGTCTGATCCCCCTCTCTTGTTTAGCACTGTACAGTCTGACCCCCTCTCTTGTTTAGCACTGTACAGTCTGACCCCCTCTCTTGTTTAGCACTGTACAGTCTGATCCCCCTCTCTAGTTTAGCACTGTACAGTCTGATCCCCCTCTCTTGTTTAGCACTGTACAGCGTGATCTTCCTCTCTTGTTTAGCACTGTACAGTGTGATCTTCCTCTCTTGTTTAGCACTGTACAGTGTGATCCCCCTCTCTTGTTTAGCACTGTACAGTCTGACCCCTCTCTCTTGTTTAGCACTGTACAGTCTGACCCCCCTCTCTCTTGTTTAGCACTGTACAGTCTGACCCCCCTCTCTCTTGTTTAGCACTATACAGTCTGACCCCCCCCCTCTCTTGTTTAGCACTATACAGTCTGACCCCCCTCTCTTGTTTAGCACTGTACAGCCTGCACCCTCTCTCTTGTTTAGCACTATACAGTCTGATCCCCCTCTCTTGCTTAGCACTGTACAGTCTGATCCCCCTCTCTTGTTTAGCACTGTACAGTCTGACCCCTCTCTCTTGTTTACTACTGTACAGTCTGATCCCCCTCTCTTGCTCAGCACTGTACAGTCTGACCCCCCTCTCTTGTTTAGCACTGTACAGTCTGACCCCTCTCTCTTGTTTAGCACTGTACAGTCTGATCCCCCTCTCTTGTTTAGCACTGTACAGTCTGATCCCCCTCTCTTGTTTAGCACTGTACAGTGTGATCCCCCTCTCTTGTTTAGCACTGTACAGTGTGATCCCCCTCTCTTGTTTAGCACTGTACAGTGTGATCCCCCTCTCTTGTTTAGCACTGTACAGTCTACCCCCTCTCTCTTGTTTAGCACTGTACAGTCGGCCCCCCCTCTCTTGCTCAGCACTGTACAGTCTGATCCTCCTCTCTTGTTTAGCACTGTACAGTCTGATCCCCCCCTCTCTTGTTTAGCACTGTACAGTCTGCCCCCTCTCTTGTTTAGCACTGTACAGTCTGCCCCCTCTCTTGTTTTGCACTGTACAGTCTGACCCCATCTCTTGTTTAGCACTGTACAGTCTGACCCCCTCTCTTGTTTAGCACTGTACAGTCTGATCCCCCTCTCTTGTTTAGCACTGTACAGTCTGCCCCCTCTCTTGTTTTGCACTGTACAGTCTGACCCCATCTCTTGTTTAGCACTGTACAGTCTGACCCCCTCTCTTGTTTAGCACTGTACAGTCTGATCCCCCCTCTCTTGTTTAGCACTGTACAGTCTGATCCCCCCTCTCTTGTTTAGCACTGTACAGTCTGACCCCCTCTCTTGTTTAGCACTGTACAGTTTGATCCCCCCTCTCTTGTTGAGCACTGTACAGTCTGCCTCCCTCTCTCCTGCTCAGCACTGTACAGTCTGATCCCCCTCTCTTGCTTAGCACTGTACAGTCTGATCCCCCTCTCTTGTTTAGCACTGTACAGTCTGCCTCCCTCTCTCCTGCTCAGCACTGTACAGTCTGCCCCCTCTCTCTTGCTCAGCACTATACAGTCTGCCCCCTCTCTCTTGCTCAGCATTGTACAGTCTGACCCCTCTCTTGCTCAGCACTGTACAATCTGCCAATTTCTCTTGCTCAGCACTGTACAAACTGCCAATTTCTCTTGCTCAGCACTGTACAATCTGCCCATTTCTCTTGCTCAGCACTGTACATGCTGCCCCCACCACCACTTGCTCAGCACTGTTCCTGCTGCCCCACCACCACTTGCTCACCACTGTACATGCTGCCCATACAACCACTTGCTCAGCACTGTATATTTTGCCACCCCTCACACTTGTTCAGCACTGTGGTACATTCTGACCTACAGCACTTCCTCAGGACTGTACATGCTGCCCCCCTACTTGCTCAGTGCTGTACATGCTGCCCCCCACTTGCTCAGGACAGTAGATGCTGCCCCCCACT
>NC_069510.1:87555054-87595054 GCF_027579735.1 Bombina bombina
TATGATTGCTTGTATATAACTATGTGTTTAAACACATAGCTAAATCAGCTACAGAGCAGCAATGCACTACTGAGAGCTAGCTGAACACATCTGCTCAGCGAATGACAAGAGGCATATGTATGTAGCCACTAAACAGCTAGCTCCCAGTAGTGCATTCTGCTCCTGAGCCAACCTACCTGCTCTTCAACAAAGGATACTAAAAGTACAAAGTCAATTTGATAAAGTAAGCTCAAAAGCCTCTTAAATATTCGTGCTCTATCTTACAGCGTATATGAAACATTTTAAGATTGTAATATAAAATGTTTAAGTGTAATAAAACAATAATTACTAACCACATAAAATGATCCTCCAGACTGCTTATTCCTGGAAGTTCAAGTGATCTTGTTTAACAAAAAGCCTGTAACAACAACAACACAAGGGGGCGCCACATAGCTATAGAGAAACCGAGACACGTGTAGCTGTACTTTTTGTGGTGTTTGAATTTGGTTTTCATTTGTAGATCCTGTTTTTTTCATACATTGGGACACTTTTATAAATTGAGACCGATTTAAAAAAAAAAAACAAAAAAAAACAAACATTGTTTTGCAAACTGTGTGGATTTGTTTCACTGTTGAATGGCTGGTGTAGAGTTAGCTAGGAGACTCAGGAGGTCCCATTCTGCAATAGAACACCTTATGGGGTTGGCATCAAAATCAGAGGTCCCAGTTTCTGCAATAGAACACCCTTTGCGGTGGCGTCAAAATCAGAGGTCCCAGTCTCTGCAATAGAACACCCTTTGCGGTGGCGTCAAAATCAGAGGTCCCAGTCTCTGCAATAGAACACCCTTTGCAGTGGTGTCAAAATTGAGAGTATATGATATACCGGCTTGCTATGAACAGTTTATTGGTCCTTTAGAGACGCTAAGGGGATTCACACTGCAACTCTGAGAGCTCTGATACTCTACGAGCAGAAGAAATTGCAACAAGAAATAAAACCTTCCAAGACAGCATCTACAGGTTTACAAGCTTGAATCATGGTCTCAATGACCGACTCAGAGAATCACCGCTTAGATAAAATTAAGCGTTCAATCTCCAAGCAGTCAGCTTCAGAGAAACGAGATTTGGATGAAGGAAGGGCCCTTGAAGTAGAAGGTCCTTCCGCAGTGGGAGTCTCCAAGGTGGGAGAGATGACATCTCCACTAGGTCTGCATACCAGATCCTGCGAGGCCACGCCGCTGCAATTAAGATCACTGACGCTTTCTCCTGCTTGATTCGAACAATAACCCGTGGAAGGAGAGCGAACGGAGGAAATGGGTATTGCTAGACTGAAATTCCAAGGAACCGCCAGAGCATCTATCAGTACAGCTTAAGGATCCCTTGACCTCAACCCGTACCTCGGAAGCTTGGCATTCTGTCAAGATGCCATGAGATCCAACTCTGGCTGTCCACATTTGAGAATCAAGTTGGCAAACACCTCCAGATGAAGTCCCCACTCCCCCGGGTGAAAGGTCTGACTGCTTAGAAAATCTGCTTCCAAATTGTCCACTCCTGGAATGTGGATTGCAGATAGACAGCAGTTGTGGGTCTCCGCCCACTGAATAATCTTGGAAACCTCTGACATGGCCA
The DNA here is from genome assembly GCF_027579735.1 of Bombina bombina. Lineage (NCBI taxonomy): Eukaryota > Metazoa > Chordata > Amphibia > Anura > Bombinatoridae > Bombina > Bombina bombina. The sequence continues at coordinate 87,556,659 of NC_069510.1, forward strand.
AGGAACTCAGACTTCCTCCCTGATGGTTGATGTAAGCCACTGAGGTTATGTTGTCCAACTGAAACCTGATAAACCGGGCTAAAGCTAATTGAGGCCAGGCCAGAAGAGCATTGAAGATTGCACTCAACTCCAGAATGTTTATGGGGAGAACAGACTCCTCCCGAGTCCATGTTCCCTGAGTCTTTAGCGAGCCTCAGACTGCTCCTCAACCCAGCAGGCTGGCTTCCGTTGTCACAATCACCCAGGTGGGCCTGCGAAAGCAGGTTCCCAGAGAGAGATGCTCCTGAGACAACCACCAAGGAAGAGAATCTCTTGTCGCCTGATCCAGATGCATACGCGGAGACAGATCCGCGTAATCCCCGTTCCACTGCCTGAGCATGCATAACTGCAGAGGTCTGAGGTTGAACCGGGCAAACGGAATGATAGTTATGGCAGCTACCATCAGACCGATCACCTCCATACATTGAGCCACTGACGGCTGAGGAGAGGACTGAAGGGCCAGACAAGAGTTGAAGATCTTTGATTTTCTGACTTCTGTAAGAAAAGTTTTCATTGATAGGGAATCCATTATGGTTCCCAAAAACACTACTCTTGTAGTAGGGATTAAGGAACTCTTTCCCAAATTCACCTTCCAACCGTGAGAACGCAGGAAGGATAACAACATCTCAGTGTGGGAGTTCGCTTGTTGAAAGGATGGAGCCTGAACCAGAATGTCGTCCAGATAAGGTGCGACTGCAATGCCCCACAACCAGAGCACCATCAACAGGGATCCCAGGACCTTTGTTAACATTCTGGGAGCTGTGGCAAGGCCAAATGGAAGAGCCACAAACTAGAGGTGTTTGTCTAGAAATGCGAACCTCAGAAACTTGTGATGATCCCTGTGGATGGGAACATGTAGGTACGTATCCTTTAAATCTACTGTCGTCATGAATTGACGCTCTTGAACCAAGGGAAGAATGGGATGAATAGTTTCCATCTTGAAAGACCTCTGAGGAACTTGTTTAGACTTTTGAGGTCTACAATTGGTCTAAAGGTTCCCTCTTTTTTTGGGAACCACGAACAGATTGGAGTAAAATCCCAGACCCTGTTCCTGCAGTGGAACAGGAACTATCACTCCCAGGTCAGAAAGGTCTCAGACACAGTGTAAGAACGCCTCTCTTTTTATCTGGTCTACAGATAATCTTGAGAGCAGAAACCTGCCCCTGGGAGGAAAGGTCTTGAACTCTAGTTTGTATCCCTGGGGCACAATGTCCACCGCCCAGGGATCCTGAACATCCCAAACCCAGGCCTGAGCGAAGATCTAAAGTCTGCCCCCATCAAGATCCGGTCCCAGATTGGGGGCAGACCCTTCATGCAGACTGAGTCGGCGACGGGCTTCTTAGCTTGCTTCCCCTTGTTCCAAGAATGGTTGGTCCTCCAGGAAGGTTTGGACTGATCTTGCTTGGCAGAGGGAGAGGAAGGCTTACCTTTGAAGTTTCAAAAGGAACGAAAATTACTCTGACATCTCTTTTGTTTATTCCTCTTAACCTGAGGGAGGAAATGACCCTTTCCCCCCGTAATGTCAGAAATAATATCAGCCAAGCCCGGCCCAAACAAGGTCTTACTTTTGTAGGGAATCGCCAAAAGCTCAGACTTAGACGAACCATCTGCAGACCAGAATTTCAACCATAAGGCTCTGCGGGCCAGTATGGCAACACCAGAAATCTTTGCTCCCAGCTTAATAACCTGTAGGGAAGCATCTGTAATAAAAGAATTGGCCAACTCCAGGGCCTTGATCCTATCCTGGATCTCTTCAAGGGGAGTGTCTGTCTGAATAGAATCAGACAACGCATCAAACCAGTATGCTGCTGCACTAGTGATGGTAGCAATACACACCGCAGGTTGCCATTGTAAACCCTGGTGAACATACATCTTTTTGAGCAACCCCTCCAACTTCTTATCCATAGGATCCTTAAAGGAACAACTATCCTCTATGGGAATAGTTGTTCTCTTAGCCAAATTGGAAATTCCCCCTTCCACCTTGGGAACCGTCTGCCAAGACTCCTTGATAGAGTCAGCAATAGGGAACATCTTCTTAAAAATAGGGGATGGAGAAAATGCATACCAGGTCTCTCCCATTCCCTAGCAATAATCTCTGTAGCCCGATCAGGTACAGGGAAAACCTCCACCATGGAAGGTACATCAAAATACTTGTTTAGCTTGCTAGACTTCTTAGGATTGACTACGACCGTAGTGTCGTAGTTTTCCAAGGTAGCCAAAACCTCCTTAAAGAGACAGTTTACTCAAAAATGCTCTCCCCTTTAATTTGTTCCCAATTATCCACTTTACCTGCTGGAGTGTATTAAATTGTTTACAAGTATTTCCATTAACCTTGTATTGGCATTTGAATTAGTTTATTTAGCCTGTGGCATCCCCACCCATCCTGAAAGTTTTTGGCCTCAAGGCCAAGCCGTATTAACACAGCCAGTAGAAGAAATGACACTCACGGTGGATTATAGAAGATATAGGGCAAAAAAATATTAATTTTCCATTGTTCTCTCCAAGTATTGGCGATTGGTTTATGGACAGATATAAGATAAAGCAGGTATATTTGCACAATGTGATAAAGTAATGAGATCTGATTATACCTACAAGCTCAACCCATTTTATTAGGTTGTGGCTTTAAAACACAAAATCAGCTAATTCATATACACAAATAAGCCTTAAAAAAGCAAATCTCATACATTTTATACTCTGCAGCTGGTAAAAAAAGTAATAGGAAACACATTAAGGGAAAAACTATTTTATAGTATACTGTCCCTCTAAGTAACAACTGGAGGTGTTCTAGCTTAAACCTGAAGGATACAACTTCAGCATCAGAAGAAGGAATTACACTGTCTGAGTCTGAGATTTCACCCTCAGATGCTATCAAAGTATATTACTCCTCAGATTTCTGGGAGGGAACAATCGGCATAGCCACGACTGTGTTAGAAACCTTACTCACTTACGGATTCTTTACATTTCCTCTTGCGTTTTCCCTGCAGCATGGGAAAAGCAGACAACGCATCAGATACCACAGAAAACATGAGGGTAGCGATGTCTTGCAACGTAACTCCAGGCGGAGTTTGAGGGGAAGCGCAGGGCACTGCATGTGTGGACGATAACATTTGGTACACTTGGGGAGAAAGCTGCAGTATATCTTGAACATTGTCAGAAGACTCCTGAACAGTATCCGCCTTAGACAATGTTGGCTCAGAAAAAAGTCTATCCCTGTAATTTAAAGTTCTCTCAATATATGAGGAACAGAAAGGGGATTGGTGGTTCCACGTTAGCATCAAAACATAAAGAACAAGTAACATTTTGCAGGGCCTCTTGGTCCATCTTTACTCACAATTGAACAAATTAGAATTAAATAAACTTATATTTTAAGTTGAAATGAACACATAAAAACCTTTATTTTTTCTGCACAAAAATGAATAAACTGTCACAAACACTCCGGACAACCTCTACACCTCAGCTTAGCTTTGCTGAGGTGCCTACCTGCCTTGCTGACACCGGAGTGTATCTCCTGCTAGAAGACGTCCGGACTCAACTTATAGTACTGTAAAACGCAGTCCGACAACCGTAGCACTGCTTACAAAGCTGCAATGACGCTGTCTCCCCTCTGGAACACAGGAAGTAAAGGGGAAAAAGGCATGCAACAGAAACTTGCCGCCTCAGCTAGCCCGCCCATCGTGGGTGTATCAAAATTAACCTCCCGGTCGGCAAAATATATTGTAAAGCATAGCCGCTGGGAGTAAATGAAAACACACCACACATTGAGCCACTATGTCCTCGTCCCCAGTGCCTGCAAATACTGCCCTTTTTAACATTATCCCCTAATTCTATAGGAGAATGTCTCTTGTGTCCCATCAAACGATATTAAAGTGCCATATTTTTTCCTGCATAGTCCCAGAAAAATAAAATCAGCACTTACCTCCATGCAATCTGCCAGGCAGCAAGGCAGCTCACAAGGATTGAGAGGCATGTTCCCTCACATGGACCTGTGGAAGAAAAACAAAGGCTGAGTAATCTTACTCAGGCTTTCAATGTTAGGGCAGCATTAACTGCATGAGAGGCACAGTGAGGATTGTACCCCACAAGTTTCCATTGCTTAAAAGCCATCACTGCTCTACTGAAGAGACTGACATGGGCTACGGCTACACCCCAGGACAAAGCAGAACAAACTTGCACTGCTGAAAAATAACAAAATCTTGATTAAAGAATCTTCTTCCAAACACCTAAACTTTGCCACCTCCTTGCTCTTAACGTAGGCAAAGAGAATGACTGGGGTTGGAGGGAAGGGAGGTGATATTTAACAGCTTTGCTGTGGTGCTCTTTGCTGCCTCCTGCTGGGCAGGATTGATATTCCCAATAGTAATTAGAGATTATCCGTGGACTCACAGTGTCATTAGAAACAAATTAGGGTTATAATTTAAATTCCCCAAATTGTTTATGGTATTTTTCTGTAAAGGGACATGAAACCCCAAAAAAATCTTTCCTGACTCAGATTGGAAATACAATTTTAAACAATTTTCCAATACTCTTTGTATTACTTGTTGAAGAGTATACCTAGCTAGACTCAGGTGCAGCAATGCACTACTCAGAGCTAGCTGCTGATTGGTGGCTGCACGTATATGCCTTTTATCATTGAGTCAATGTTCAGCTAGCTCCTAGCAGTGCATTTCTACTTCAACAAACAATACCAAGTGAATGAAGCAAATTTGTTAATAAAAGTACATTGGAAAGTTGTTTCAAATTGTTTTTTTCATTCACTGATTTTCCTGTTTCCCAGAACAAAAGATCACTTGCTAACCAATCACAACAGTTTCCATATTGATGTGATATGAATGTGCAGTGCTGTTCACATATTTGCAGTAGTATATAGATATAAAGAAGTCCTCTCCTCATTACTTAAAGGGACATGAAACCCAAAAATGTTCTTTCATGATTCAGAGAGAATACAATTTTAAACAACTTTCTAATTTACTTCTATTATCTAATTTGTTTCATTCTCTTGGTATCATTTGAAGGAGCAGCAATGCACTACTGGTTTCTAACTGAACACATGGTTCAGCCAATACCAGTCGTTATATATCAGCAGCCACCAATCAGCAGCTAGAACCTAGTGCCTGAGCTTACCTAGATAAGTCTTTCAGCAATGGATAACAAGAGATGGAAGCAGATTAAAAAACAGAAGTAAATTGCAAAGTTGTTTAAAATTGTATTCTCTATCTAAATCATGAAAGAAAAATTTTGGGTTTCATGTCCCTTTAAGACGATTTATGTGGTGGCAAGAAAACAAGGAAGGCGTCTCTACCTTGGAACTCAGTTTAGTGTCCTTGGCATTCTTAGATGATGCCCACTGAGAGCGCAGCTCATCTTTACAGAAAAACAATAATTAATGCTTGCCTGATAAATTTATTTATTTTGTGATAGTGAAAGTCCACGAGCCCTCATGACAAGACACCGCAATACACCAGAGCTTTAAATTCCTTTAGACTTCCCGTGATCCCCAGTCATATATATATAGCCAAATAGATAATGAAAAAGAAAAGCAGGAAAGATAAAGTGGGGCAAAGAAGTGCAAAATAAATACCTGGACGAAAAGAAAGGACGGGGCTTGTGGACATTCATCATCATGAAATAACAAATTATGCTTACCTGATAATTTCCTTTTCTTCTGATAGAAAGAGTCCACAGCTGCATTCATTACTTTTGGGAATTAAGAACCTGGCCACCAGGAGGAGGCAAAGACACCCCAGCCAAAGGCTTAAATACTCCTCCCACTCCCCTTATCCCCCAGTCATTCTGCAGAGGAACAAGGAACAGTAGAAGAAATATCAGGGTGAAAGGTGCCAGAAGAATAATAAGGACGCCCCACGTAAAATTACGGGTGGGGAGCTGTGGACTCTTTCCATCAGAAGAAATTATCAGTTAAGCATAATTTATGTTTTTCTTCTTAAATGGAAAGAGTCCACAGCTGCATTCATTACTTTTGGGAAAACAATACCCAAGCTAAAGAGGACACTGAATGCCAAGACGGGAGGGTACAATAGGCAGCCCATTCTGAGGGCACCAAGCCAGAAACCACTGCCTATAAAAACCCCAGCTTCGTCCGAAGCCGAGAAAACTTTGAAAGAAAAAGCCCAGAGGACACTGACCCGCAGGTAGTCCAGAGCCTAGCTAGAGACCGCCAATCGGACTCAACTGAGGCAGCAGGCCTCCAGGAGACACTGTCTCCCAACAGTCGGTCCTTCACCACTCACCCCTCACTAAAGAAGGGAACACCAGCCTAAATTCCCAAAGGGATAGGGCCAGGAAGAACCGAAAGAAAAAAACGAAAGGTCACAAAATCCATAAAAGGAAAAACCCCCAGAGCGAGCCTAGCTCCCAAGGGCCCAAATCGGTCCCAATAGACAGGGGGGAACTATGCCTAGACCAGGCGAAAACCAGAGGTATAGGACCGGGTGTAGTAACAGAGAACCGTTCTCTCAAACGTTGTGCAAGAGAACCAAAAGATAACAGAAGACGGAGTCCTCACATCGTCCAAGCTAAGAATACTGAAGTAATCCGCTAGAAAAAAGCGTGTAACAATCCCAGACAAAAACCCTGAGTCAAGAACACGCCGCAATCATCAAGATGACACAGCGAATACTTGCTGAGAAGTAAAAGCGGCCAGCAAAAGAACAGTTTGCAAAAGACAGCTCCCAAACAGAGGGCACACTTTAGGCAATCCAGGCCACAAGACCTACCCACAGGTCTTCCAAAGAAAAGGGGGAAGCACATAACCTCCACAAGGCACACCAAGAGAGAGAGGTGATACCCAGAACCCAAGGTGGAGCAATCCTAGATCCACAGCCTGTAAGCCTATGGAACAAGCTACTTTGCCCATCTAGATTCTGGAGAAGACAACGTCTCTCAGAACCCACATCCAGCCGGGGCAGCGCCAGCAACGGCAGGTCTGAACAGGGGAACAGAAGAACCCCAGAACCAGCCCAAAGGCGGGCGGTAGAATGGCCACAGCCAAGGCAACAGAGCACGGGGACAACCTGACAACTCAGACAGGCGACAGGAACGTAGACCCAAAGGATCTAGCAAAAAAGGTCCAACCAGTCTCGACACAGAGCCATCAAGACTCCATATGGAACATAACACCCCAGAGAGAATATCCCTCTCTGCTAGGGAAACTCACAGTTCCCAACTTCTAAATCCAGAAGAAACCCTAAAAAGGACCACATCTCCATAAAAAGGAGAATAAGCTCACACCCAAGAAGGGGAAAGACTAAAATGCAGCACCTTCCACAAGGCACGAAGCCACAGGCTAAAGGAGAGATCAACCCCCAATGCAGAAGCCCTGTTGGAAGGAGTTCCCAAAAAACTAGCTTACTAATGCGCAATCATGCAATAGTAGCAGTGGAGACACTGCAAGTCCATTCACCTGCAAAGCAGCGAATATAATGGACACTACAGCAGGCTGACCAAGGGAACCACCTTAGGTGCAAAACAAGCTCAAAGAGCAACGGTAATCAGAAAACCTGACAAAACAAGCCTAATGAGCAACAGTACTCTGAAAACCTGGCCAAGACCAGGTCAAGGAATCCGAGTAAAAAGGACATAGCCCAAGTTCCCAGTAAACAAGGGAACCCTGAATCACCCCTAGAGCCGAAAAATCCGGTAATAACCCACAAGGGAAAATGCTGAGTCAAACTCACCAACCGGAAGCCCCAGGGGCTGATCCGAGCCCTCAATTGTTTAAACAAACAATACCTGAAAACTTAACACCCCGTCTGATATAACAACCCAGACCACAGGGGGTAATAATGTAATATCCTGATCAACCCGGATAACGAAAAAAACTCGCAAGTCCTGACCTAAGGAAGAGACCACCTCTTGCCGAAGTCCCACTCTCCAAAGGAGCTAAGGCGGTAAAAGTCGTACAACGACACTAGAGCCCCTAGACGCTCCAATAGCCTCAGGACAAAAAGGCAAGGGTATACCATGAGGGTAAAACCACTCAAGCAAAGGCTGGTCTCCATATCACCTCTGTACAAGCGGATGATCACAGGGAGAAAGGGGAGCGCTCTCTCCCTCCAAGAGAAACCCCAAGCAAGCCCAAGGAGACCACACCCAGTGTTCCTAACAGAGAACAAACATTTCCCAGGCCCCTAAAGGAGACCTAACATGGAGACCACAGAGAAAGACTGAAAAGGTCTTAGAGAAACAGCTAGTCAAAACACAGACAATATGCAAAAGTTGCAGCTGGTTACATTCTGCAAACCATCCACTGCAAGGCAGCTGAACTACCCTTCAAACTACTAGCTGCTGAGGACCTAGTCCCAGAAGGACAATCCCAGAGCCTCAAAGGAAAAACGCTAAACCGCTTACTTGGCGGTAAGAAGGCTCTAAGCCCTCCAACTCTCCCCCACGTGCGGAAGGAACTCTATGGTCCAACATTACCAGACGCAAGGAGAAAGTGACGCAGCGGAAACTCCACTGACCCAGTCATCCAAATTGAAGGTTATAAGGGCTGCGACAACCCCTCCTGCCCCACGGACCTACAGGTCCTCTAGGATGCTTAGTTGGATGTAAACATGAGCACTCCACACCTTTACCGGGCCAGCCAATCAGAAAGGCACCACGTGTCTGAACAGCAACAGGACCAGCCTGCAACCCGGATCCTTACAGTCAAGCTACATGAATCCTCCCGCAGAGGGGAACAATAGAAAACAGACAAACATAGGACTAACGTCCCCAAAAAACACTTCCGCAGAAGTAACAAAGAGTATCGATCCCAGTTTAAGATTCCCGAAGGAAACCAATAAACAAAATGAAAAATCCCAATCGGATAAAAGGAAAATAAAAGGCAACCCGTAGGTTAGCACCCAATAAGAAAGCAGGCCTACCACAGGACCAGCCAACACAGAGCCCTAAGGATCCAGCAAAAAAACTGGGAAGGATCTCAAGAAAGAACAGTCAGGAGATTACATCATCCCCACATATCTAATGAGGAGTACCATTCAAAGCAGACTGAAAATTCCCGTATCCGAGAAGGATATGGTCATTGAATAACTGAAAAAACATGTCTGAGTAAGACGCGAAGACGCGCAACTCTATAACAAAAAGCACAACACTCAGGGACAGTTACACCCACAGGGAACTGTACAGGCCCTCCCCACGGTGGTAGACCCAGGACAAAAGAACACGAGCACTATTGCACATAAACGCCTGGACTCTGCAGACGAATAATCACCAACAGTACATGGTAGCGAAAACGTGCTGCAACCTCCGGGGGGAACAAGCTGCCCTGCATGGAGGAATAATCATAAACTTGGTTAACTGCATTGTAGAGGTATGGAGCGGTAGGGAACTCGCCTCTTGGAGGACGGGACCCCCAGAGGCGGATGGCTCAGCTGACCCTTGATTCCCCGAGTCCGAGGAACAAGGCGCTCTCATATGGCATGCAGAACAGAACTGGTTGACATGTGTCAACAAGGCCAATCCGGATTCTTCACCGGACACAGAATCTGAATCTGATATTAAAATAGTCTCAGTATCAGAATCCTCCATAACTGAATCTGAAATTTGAACAGTCGCAGCATCAGAATCCTCCATAACTGGATATGCAAAAATGGACTAAGAAGTAAAACAAAAACGGCACCTGACACCCACAATGGCTGGGGCACTCACCACCTCCTATGACCAGACCCCTGCGGACTAGAATTTTACCTTCGCCACACGGTCGAGAATGCGGAAATGGAGGACGGAACGTAACCACGCCCGACCACAAGGTGAACCGTACAGTTAAAAAAAAGCGCGGCCAACCATAAGGTTGCGTCACTTCCAAAGGCCTCAATGTTCCAAAGCACGAGCCCAGTAACCATCACACATAAGCAGGTTGAATCACATAAAAAACATGATTATAAACCCCCCTGTTCAATAACCCCCCTTAGGAGATATTAACCCATGATTCTAAGATACTAAAGGAGACTCACTGAGACCCTTATGTTATAGTTAGACCCGCAAGGTGGTAGCCTCTCGGGCAAACATTTGCATTACAGTACATTCATGAAGAAGTAAAATGAAACAATCTTACCGGAATCTACGCCGTGGAACAGGAACACGGCCCTTCAAGTGTGACGGATAGTAGCATCGCCTCCGCCATGGACTTGAGATAAGAAAGCAGGCAGCGGAGCGAAGTTCGACAACTCCGATTGCTTGAGGAGCTGTTAACATGAGTCAGAATGGTTTCGCAGAAAGACTCTCCCTGCATCTCCGGACTCTAACTTTCATCCAAGCCCTTACTGAGAGACTGACAGGATTATTTAAAACTCCTGTCCCATGCCAAAGAGTACTACCCTCCATAAGAGACAAAATAATTTCTGACACTTCTCTGCCAACCTCCTGGGATGAAAGGCAAAGAATGACTGCGGTATGAGTGGAGTGGGAGGAGTATTTAAGCCTTTGGGGCATATGTATCAAGCTCCGAATGGAGCTTGATGCCCCGTGTTTCTGGCGAGCCTGCAGGCTTGCCAGAAACAGCAGTTATGAAGCAGCGGTCACAGAGACCGCTGCTCCATAACCTGTCCGCCTGCTCTGAGCAGGCGGACACACATCGCTGGAAATCAACCCGATCAAGTACGATCGGGTTGATTGACACCCCCTATTGGCCGCGAGTCAGCAGGGGGCGGCGTTGCACCAGCTGCTGGTGCAATGCTGAATACGGCGAGCGTATTGCTCGCCATATTCAGCGAGGTCTGGCGGACCTGATCCGCAGTGTCGGATCAGGTCCGCCAGCCCTTGATAAATAAGGGCCTTTGACTGGGGTGTCTTTGCCTCCTCCTTGTGACCAGGTTCTTAATTGCTAAAAGCAATGAATGCAGCTGTGGACTCTTTCCATTTAAGAAGAAAAAAATTAATTTATCAGGTAAGCATAAATTTTGTTTTCTTTCTTCAGATGGTGAGAGTCCACTAGTCATGACATGTGGGAATCAACACCTAAGCTGTGAACTCCACAAGACCACCGTGAATAGGGTGGACAAACAGTAAAGGCAGGACGCTCCTATTTAGGCACAAAACTTTCCTGCCAAAGGCAGCCTCAGAAGAAGTAGACACATTAAAGTGATAAAACTTAGAATTTTTTAAAGTTGTTTAAAATGATATGTTCTATCATACATAAAATGGTAAATTCAAGAACAAGGGCTCATGATCTCAAGCTGAAGGGTAGTAGATTCAGGAGTGGTTTGAGGAAGCACTTCTTTACAGAAAGATTTATGGAATAAACTTTCTCAAGAGGTAGTAATGACAAACAATGTGGGGGACTTTAAAAATGCCTGGGACAAGCATAAGGCTATCCTACCAACTAGATAAATTTATACTGTTAGGTAATATCGGGCAGACTTGCTGGGCCTATGGCTCTTATCTGCCGTCAATATCTATGTTTCTATGTTCTATCTGAATCATGAAAGAAAGAAAATTGGGTTTCATGTCCCAGCTGACTGTTAGACGCCGGTTCTTTGGCGTCTATTGATTATTTTTATGTTTGCAGTTCTCATGTTCTTAATACCCAAATGATATTGTCCTTTTTAATCCATAAATACTTTTAAACAGAGCTCTGGAAGGAGAGTTTTCCTTGACCCAGGACTTGTATACTTTAGAGCGGAGTTATTAGCTCATCTATAAATAACAAGATTTTACGATTGTGAGTTTTCTTTTTCGTTAGACCAAGTCTGAGGACTGTATTCACACTGAAGTTAAGACTTTCACTACACATATCCTTTTGTGCACTATACACATTTATATTATATTTTAGTATTTATTTTTATTTATTTGTGTATCACCAATTGTTTCTATATTTTGTTAGTTTATTCATGTCCCTTTAAAGTGAAGGTCCATTTTGATGAATTAGTGCCCAGTTTTTAATAAACCTATTAAAAACAAGGGCACTTTAATTCATCAAAATTGACATTTCACTGTTTTCTTCAAAAACTTACCTTTTAATCCTGGCAGCCGCTCTAGAACTTCCTCCGCCCGTCGCAAGCCGTCTTCCAAAATGACGAATCCAGCTTCCTCCAATCACAGCGTTGCATCAGGCCAAGATTCCCACAACGATATTGCATATATGACTGTTTTATTCACATTGTATGATTGACCCATCTCATATTAAATATTTTCTTATGATCTTTTTGACATCGTCAGTCATCCCTTTTTTGAGCTTCTTCTAGCGCCACTATTTACTGCTATTTTGTATGTTCTATTTCTACCGTCTTAGAGAGGGTCACGGTTTTCTTTTAGTGTGTTTAAAAGGGACATGATAAGAGTCAGGGATATTTTTTGTTCTTTGATTGCATAAAGGGTTAAAGAGAATTTGTACTCCAAATTTGAAGCCAAGTTCTGATGATCACAGTGCCTTACCACCTCCACCTGTCCTGAGAACCTTCCTCCACGTTGAGAATGTTACAACAGTACAGGAACAGATCATAACACAGAAAACGTGCGCTAAAATCGATAACTATAAGCTCACCTGCACTATTGGTGAGCGCTAAAAGCTAAAACCCGATGGTAACAGGCAGAAATTTAGCGCAGGTGAAATAAAACATACTGGGCATAGCTCAGAACCAAATTCTGAGCACGCTAAGCCTACCGTGCTAAATTTCAAGCAACAGTAACCTCAAACAGTGCTAAAAGCTGCTAGTATAACGTGCACGGTGCATACGTACTTACCTCTCAGCACCTCAGTCTACTTCAGCTGCAGCAACCTGCTTTAAGTAGGCGGAGCCCATCCTAAGCAGTGTAAGCACGATGCTAAGAATATCAGTTAGTAATTGCATCTCAACCCAGGGGATTGGTGGACAAGTCCACATTTCACCTTGGGAGGGCCATGGATCCACAAGGAGCAGCTCACTGTAGACCAGGGAATTGGTGGACAAGTCTACATTTCACCTGGGAAGCCTACACCGTTTCATCACTGAGAACAGACCTTTCACCGTCTGGCTGATAACTCCTGGTCTACCCCTCTGAACGACAGGTTACTACGAGGAAGAATCAGATCTCAGATCGGTTAGAGGATCCCCTTTCAAACGATGAGTAGATCTTGTACCTCACTATCTCCTCACTCACTATCAAGGAGACAAAAGAAAATGACTGAGGATCATGGGGAGTGGGAGGGATTTAAAGTTCTGGTATGTTGGGATGTCTTTTGCCTCCTCGTAGTGGTCGGAGGGGGAATATCCCCACACATGATGACTCATAGGCCCATATTTATCAAGCTCCGTACGGAGCTTGAAGGGCCGTGTTTCTGGCAAGTCTTCTACTCTGAGCAGGCGGACAGGAATCGCCGGAAATCAACCGATCGAGTTGATTGACACCTGGCTGCGAGTCAGCAGGGGGCGGCATTGCACCAGCAGCTCTTGTGAGCTGCTGGTGCAATGTTAAATGTGGAGAGCGTATTGCTCTCCGAATTTAGCGAGGTCTTGCGGACCTGATCCGCACTGTCGGATCAGGTCCGCAAGACCTATAATAAATAGGGGCTATAGACTCATCTTCTGATGAAAGAAATATTCCTAAACAACAGCAACTTAACAATGCACTTTTCTCAAGCACCCATTCTCTAAGAGTTTCTAATCAACTGTAAGACCCATGTTAATAAGATGTTAGAAATGAACACTGGGTAATTCCCACACTCCATGCTTGGTGCAATTCACTATCGAACATCTGCACTGACTGGCTGGCTGTGCTCCAAGGCCACACCCCTGCGCTACGGGACTCTGCTCACAGGCTTCCTGATCCTACTTTTTCTAATCACAATGTTAGGATGTATGCGTTTATTTTTATTTATTTTTTAAATCTAACTACAATTTCTTAGCTGTCAATTAATTCTCTAATTATTTAATTGTCTCTTAATCTATTCATCTATTTTATCAACTAATCATATAGTTCTTAGCAAAATTATTGTGTTGTAACTAGGTGAGTGAATAATTGTGGTCACTTGTGCTGTGACTCTCACAATCTAAACTTTTTGTCCCATTATAGAACATGCAGCAGAATTTGCACGTGTATATGTAATCACAAAATCTAAATACATCACTGCATAAACAATGCAATTAACCTTAGCCTCTGAAGCTAACCCTAACTAGAAATGTTGCTGTTTCAATTACATCATCTGCAACAACACTTCTGTAAAATTGGTTGCTTATGCAACTGCATTATTCAGGTGGTACAAATATGGCAGATACTTTGGCAAGTTAGTGGACATTAGAGGGTGTAGAGAAGACGGAATGGATCTATGGATCTTTCGTTCAGGGTATGAAAGGTTCAAGCACAGGTCGAGAGGAGAGATGGCGGAGATCCCAAAAGGAGGTGCGCTTGTGGGAACAAACAGATGAGGAAAGAAGTCAGTGGTAGGCCGCACTCTTAGTATATGAATGATTCGGAGATGACCTGTAGAGGAAAAAAGAGGGGCCACATCGAGTAGTATAGTCTGGTAAATCCAGCGATAAGAGGATCCAGAGCCTCTAGTAATGGCAACTCACCAGATGCAGCGGCACAACCGGAGTGCCGTCCAATACAGCACGGGACCCACACAGTTGCCCGTATGACTCAGAGAAGCGTCAGGATGCGTCTGACTTGAGAGCAGGTAACCGGATGAGCCAATCGGATGAGGCCAATGGGGAATGCAGTCAGAGTGGAGACGCAAGCCCGAAAAAGACAGTCGAGGAGCACGGATAGTGTAAAAGTGTAAACTTTATTGGTAACACAGAGGATAGCAATAGCGACGCGTTTCTCAGCAACATAAAATGCTGTTTCATCAGGCTAGATCAAGCACAGGTCGGTCACTGGACACCATGAAAAAAACAGCTAAAGGCCACAAACTGACCAGATGAAGTCCTTTATATCTTCCAGTGATGGGTACTTGTAGTAAGACAATATGTCACGTCACAAAATAAAGATAATCAAAAAAGCAGTGATATATTTTAAAGGGATATGGAACCCAAGCATTATCTTTTGTGATTCAGACAGAGAATACGATTTTAAAAAAAGTTTCCAATTTACTTCTATTATCAAATTTGCTTTGTTCTTATGATATTCTTTGTTGAAGAGATACCTAGGTAGGCATCTGGAGCACTACATCGCAGGAAAACGTGCTGCCCTCTAGTGCTCTTGGAAATAGATAACATTCTTGCAAAACTGCTGCCATATAGTTCTCCAGAAATGGGCTGGCTCCTAAGCGTACATCCATGCTTTTCAACAAAAGATACAAAGTGAACAAAGAAAATTTGATAATATAAGTTAATTAGAAAGAGGTTTAAAATGACATGCTCTATATGAATCATGAGGGGAAAAATTGGATTTCATTTCCTTTTGATTCTCACACTGACCCAACTGAAAAAGTGTCAAACAAAGCAAACAAATTATTTTAGCACAATTTCTCTACAACTGAAACTGAAAAAAAACTGCCACTTGCAGATGGATAGGAAACAAGTCAGAATTTACTGTTTTTTTCCGTATCATAATCCGAACACATCATAGCACCTCTAAAACAAACAAATTCAGGAAGTTTTCAGCCCAGAGCCAGGAACTAATCATTACTACTTGAATGTAATATGTGTAGACAAATACATAAATAGCGATACACTTTTAGCTATTATAATTCCATGCAAAGTGGGGGTTTTCACATTGTCATTCATTAAAATCTGTAGGGGGGAGGGGAATCCACAATTACTTTTATCACAACATATTCAGAAGCATTTGTGGTGTGACAGACAGCAGAACCTTTATCTTGCACGTGGACAATGTGACAGCTGTATTCTAAGCCTCAGAAAATAATACTCAAGTACATTATCACGGCATTTTCAGACTTATTAGAAAATTCTGAATAGAAAGCTGCACCAGTAAAAATATTAAATATTTTATTTCTACGCAAACAAAATCCCTATGAACATGTTAAAAATACAATGAAAAATACACAAATGGGAAACAAACACATTTCGCAATAATACGTTTTCTCAATTCGACAATTTGTACTTGTTCCAAATCCATTTTTTTTTTAATGTTTCTTGGCTGCGGACACAGCTTTTTTTTTTTATCAATCTTATCGTTGTTGTGTAAGCTCAGCTCCCATTGTTTGTTTAATAAAACGGAAATTCACACTTTTTTATAAAACCATAAAATACTTAAAAGGAGATAAGAAAGTCAAAATTAAAAGGGACAGTCTACAATAGAATTGTTATAACAGATAATCCCTTTATTACCCATTCCCCAGTTTTGAATAACCAACACTGTTATATTAATAGACTTTTTAACTCTGTGATTACCTTGTATCTAAGCCTCTTTATTATCTATTGACTTTCATTTTAGTCAATTAGTGCTGTGCTGACTCTTAAATAACTCCACAGGCTTGAACACAATTTTTTTTTTTTTATATCACCCACATGAACTAGCAGTTTCCTGTTGTGAAAAGCAAATAAAAAAGCATGTGATAAGAGGCTGTCTGTAGTGGCTTAGAAAAAGGCAGAAATTCAGAGGTTTAAATGTTATAAAGTATATTAATATAACAATGTTGGTTGTGCAAAGCTGGGGAATGGGTATTAAAGGCGTTATCTATCTTTTTAAACAATAACAATTTTAGTGTTGACTGTCCCTTTAAACTTTCATGATTCAGATAGAGCATGTAATTTTAAAGACACTTTAACCATTCACTTCTATTTTGAAATATATTTTGTTCTCTTGGTATCTGTTGTAGAAAAAGAATATGTACTTATCCTACACTAGTGGGAAGCTAGTTGGTGATTGATGGTTGCACACCTTTCTATCTTGTGATTGGCTGACTAGATGTGATCAGCTAGCTCCCAGTAGTGTATTGCTGCACCTTCAACAAAGGATATCAAGAGAATGAAGCAAATTTGATCATAGAAGTTAATTGGAAAGTTGTTTAAAATTTTATTTTCTATCTGAATCCTGAAAGAAAAAAAAATGTGCAAGTTAAATAAAAACACAAGCCTATCTAAAAGCAATATCACCATAAGTACAATTTATATATATATAACTGCAGCATCCCTAAGGCTCACCTAAACTTGTACACGCGTTTTGGAGCTTTTATTAATAATATATTGAAATTACTCACATGAACGATTAATATATCTTTATTGCATACAACTGTATTCTGAGAGTTTGCTCTTCAGTAAGATAGAACACATCAGTAAAACGCATTGAGATGTTTCAACTTTCAATTTTGTGTACAAACCACCCTGTTTGGACATTTATTTGTGTTGATAAAAAAAATCCATTATATAAAATCATTAATTTGAATACATCATCAAATAAAAAATCTACATTAAAACATAGCATCATCATTATTGTCCTCAGTATTAAATTAATTTGCGCTTGACCTAGTATCTTTTGCTTTCTTGAAGGAATCTGAATGTCAATGCATAAATTCTAGGGATGAGCGAATATTTCTAAAAATTCGAAATTTAAAATGAATTTTGATACATTCGTTCAAATCGCATTTAGATTGTTTATATAACATTCTAACATTCTATTTTCGAATTTTCGTTTTCGAATTTTTCAATAAAATTCGAAAATATTCGTTCAAATAATAGAATGTTTAGCTATGTATTCATTCAATTTCGAAATGTAATATTCAAATTTGAATGTGACATTCAAATTCGAAATAGTATTTCTAGTCTACAACTGTGTTTAATAAATGTAATATTCAAATTTGAATGCTACAATCGAATGTCACATTCGAATTTGAAATAGTATTTCTAGTCTAATACTGTGTTTGTTAAATGTAATATTCGAATTTAATTGTGACATTCGAATTCGAAATAGTTTTTCTAGTTTACAACTGTGATTAATAAATGTGATTTTCAATTTGAATGTGATATTCGATTCAAATGTGACATTCGAATTTGAAATAGTATTTCTAGTCTAATATTGTATTTTATAAATGTAATATTCAAATTCAAATGTGATATTCGATTCGAATGTGATATTCGATTTGAATGTGACATTCAAATTCGAAATAGTGTTTCTAGTCTACAATTGTGTTTTATAACTGTAATATTCAAATTCAAATATTATTTCAGGATAGATAGATAGATAGATAGATAGATAGATAGATAGATAGATAGATAGATAGATAGATAGATAGATAGAGGATACATACATATAGAAATAGGTAGATATATAGAAAGATGATAGATAGATAGATAGATAAATATAGATAGGTAGAGAGACGCACAGACACACAGATTATCTCTATATGTATAACCAAGCTGTGTTTTAAGAAAAAAAAATGTAAAAAAAAAAAAAAACTCATAAAGGGAAGACTACTCATACTATAGTTTAGAGGTGAGAGGTTTGAACTACAGGAAGGAAACTTTTATTTTAAAAGAAGAAAACCAAACAAATACGATCATGCACTAATTTTAGTGTGTAATGGATTCAGGAGGAGCTTGAGACAAAACTACATTAAAGAAAGGGTGATAGTTATGTAAAATGACCTTGCAGTAGATGTGGTAAAGGCAAATACACTATATAAATTCAAAAATGTGCCAGGGATATGCATGATTACCCTGTGCTGTGGATGTGTAAGAAAATGGGTAGGTGTGGTGGTCTAGTCTGTTTAATATCAACTTGAGTGATACAGGACCAGGAGATAGGTATTACAACCATTATCTAGTTCCCTATTATTAGAGGAAATAAAATACTCACCCCTTGTAATTCTGACACTAGCTTCAGTATGTCTTCCTGTTGCTGCAAACCCACTTCCTTACTCTGTAGGGAGACAGTAAAAGAGATAAGCATCAGCCCTGGTCACATATACATATGTAAATGTTTCAGTTTTAACAGTGACAGGATAAGAAAATCTATGTTTAGAAAGCAGAAGAGATGATATCTGTTAGTATAGTGTGTGGGGGGGGGGGCTACAGGAAGAGATCTCTATGCAGATTAGGCACAATAATGCTGGCAGGCCCTCGTTTAGCATAAGTCATGTCTGAGGGGGATTTGGGGTTTTATATAAAACGGGGCTATCCCAAGGAGCGGGAGGAGGGAATGTGCATTTATAGTTTTTATATTATATACATACATATACACACACACACACACACATATATATATATATATATATATATATATATATGTGCATTTATAGTTTTTTATATTATATACATACATATATATACACACACACATATATATGTGCATTTATAGTTTTTATATTATATACATACATATACACACACACATATATATATATATATATATATATATATATATATATATATATATATATATATATATATATATATATATATATAACAGAATTTATGTTTACCTGATAAATTACTTTCTCCAACGGTGTGTCCGGTCCACGGCGTCATCCTTACTTGTGGGATATTCTCTTCCCCAACAGGAAATGGCAAAGAGCCCAGCAAAGCTGGTCACATGATCCCTCCTAGGCTCCGCCTACCCCAGTCATTCGACCGACGTTAAGGAGGAATATTTGCATAGGAGAAACCATATGGTACCGTGGTGACTGTAGTTAAAGAAAATAAATTATCAGACCTGATTAAAAAAACCAGGGCGGGCCGTGGACCGGACACACCGTTGGAGAAAGTAATTTATCAGGTAAACATAAATTCTGTTTTCTCCAACATAGGTGTGTCCGGTCCACGGCGTCATCCTTACTTGTGGGAACCAATACCAAAGCTTTAGGACACGGATGAAGGGAGGGAGCAAATCAGGTCACCTAAATGGAAGGCACCACGGCTTGCAAAACCTTTCTCCCAAAAATAGCCTCAGAAGAAGCAAAAGTATCAAACTTGTAAAATTTGGTAAAAGTGTGCAGTGAAGACCAAGTCGCTGCCCTACATATCTGATCAACAGAAGCCTCGTTCTTGAAGGCCCATGTGGAAGCCACAGCCCTAGTGGAATGAGCCGTGATTCTTTCGGGAGGCTGCCGTCCGGCAGTCTCGTAAGCCAATCTGATGATGCTTTTAATCCAAAAGGAGAGAGAGAGGTAGAAGTTGCTTTTTGACCTCTCCTTTTACCGGAATAAACAACAAACAAGGAAGATGTTTGTCTAAAATCCTTTGTAGCATCTAAATAGAATTTTAGAGCGCGAACAACATCCAAATTGTGCAACAAACGTTCCTTCTTTGAAACTGGTTTCGGACACAGAGAAGGTACGATAATCTCCTGGTTAATGTTTTTGTTAGAAACAACTTTTGGAAGAAAACCAGGTTTAGTACGCAAAACCACCTTATCTGCATGGAACACCAGATAAGGAGGAGAACACTGCAGAGCAGATAATTCTGAAACTCTTCTAGCAGAAGAAATTGCAACTAAAAACAAAACTTTCCAAGATAATAACTTAATATCAACGGAATGTAAGGGTTCAAACGGAACCCCCTGAAGAACTGAAAGAACTAAGTTGAGACTCCAAGGAGGAGTCAAAGGTTTGTAAACAGGCTTAATTCTAACCAGAGCCTGAACAAAGGCTTGAACATCTGGCACAGCTGCCAGCTTTTTGTGAAGTAACACAGACAAGGCAGAAATCTGTCCCTTCAGGGAACTAGCAGATAATCCTTTTTCCAATCCTTCTTGAAGGAAGGATAGAATCTTAGGAATCTTAACCTAGTCCCAAGGGAATCCTTTAGATTCACACCAACAGATATATTTTTTCCAAATTTTGTGGTAAATCTTTCTAGTTACAGGCTTTCTGGCCTGAACAAGAGTATCGATAACAGAATCTGAGAACCCTCGCTTCGATAAGATCAAGCGTTCAATCTCCAAGCAGTCAGCTGGAGTGAAACCAGATTCGGATGTTCGAACGGACCCTGAACAAGAAGGTCTCGTCTCAAAGGTAGCTTCCAAGGTGGAGCCGATGACATATTCACCAGATCTGCATACCAAGTCCTGCGTGGCCACGCAGGAGCTATCAAGATCACCGACGCCCTCTCCTGATTGATCCTGGCTACCAGCCTGGGGATGAGAGGAAACGGCGGGAACACATAAGCTAGTTTGAAGGTCCAAGGTGCTACTAGTGCATCCACTAGAGCCGCCTTGGGATCCCTGGATCTGGACCCGTAGCAAGGAACTTTGAAGTTCTGACGAGAGGCCATCAGATCCATGTCTGGAATGCCCCACAGCTGAGTGACTTGGGCAAAGATTTCCGGATGGAGTTCCCACTCCCCCGGATGCAATGTCTGACGACTCAGAAAATCCGCTTCCCAATTTTCCACTCCTGGGATGTGGATAGCAGACAGGTGGCAGGAGTGAGACTCCGCCCATAGAATGATTTTGGTCACTTCTTCCATCGCTAGGGAACTCCTTGTTCCCCCCTGATGGTTGATGTACGCAACAGTTGTCATGTTGTCTGATTGAAACCGTATGAACTTGGCCCTCGCTAGCTGAGGCCAAGCCTTGAGAGCATTGAATATCGCTCTCAGTTCCAGAATATTTATCGGTAGAAGAGATTCTTCCCGAGACCAAAGACCCTGAGCTTTCAGGGATCCCCAGACCGCGCCCCAGCCCATCAGACTGGCGTCGGTCGTGACGATGACCCACTCCGGTCTGCGGAATGTCATCCCTTGTGACAGGTTGTCCAGGGACAGCCACCAACGGAGTGAGTCTCTGGTCCTCTGATTTACTTGTATCTTCGGAGACAAGTCTGTATAATCCCCATTCCACTGACTGAGCATGCACAGTTGTAATGGTCTTAGATGAATGCGCGCAAAAGGAACTATGTCCATTGCCGCTACCATCAAACCGATCACTTCCATGCACTGCGCTATGGAAGGAAGAGGAACGGAATGAAGTATCCGACAAGAGTCTAGAAGTTTTGTTTTTCTGGCCTCTGTCAGAAAAATCCTCATTTCTAAGGAGTCTATTATTGTTCCCAAGAAGGGAACCCTTGTTGACGGAGATAGAGAACTCTTTTCCACGTTCACTTTCCATCCGTGAGATCTGAGAAAGGCCAGGACAATGTCCGTGTGAGCCTTTGCTTGAGGAAGGGACGACGCTTGAATCAGAATGTCGTCCAAGTAAGGTACTACAGCAATGCCCCTTGGTCTTAGCACAGCTAGAAGGGACCCTAGTACCTTTGTGAAAATCCTTGGAGCAGTGGCTAATCCGAAAGGAAGCGCCACGAACTGGTAATGCTTGTCCAGGAATGCGAACCTTAGGAACCGATGATGTTCCTTGTGGATAGGAATATGTAGATACGCATCCTTTAAATCCACTGTGGTCATGAATTGACCTTCCTGGATGGAAGGAAGAATAGTTCGAATGGTTTCCATCTTGAACGATGGAACCTTGAGAAACTTGTTTAGGATCTTGAGATCTAAGATTGGTCTGAACGTTCCCTCTTTTTTGGGAACTATGAACAGATTGGAGTAGAACCCCATCCCTTGTTCTCTTAATGGAACAGGATGAATCACTCCCATTTTTAACAGGTCTTCTACACAATGTAAGAATGCCTGTCTTTTTATGTGGTCTGAAGACAACTGAGACCTGTGGAACCTCCCCCTTGGGGGAAGCCCCTTGAATTCCAGAAGATAACCTTGGGAGACTATTTCTAGCGCCCAAGGATCCAGAACATCTCTTGCCCAAGCCTGAGCGAAGAGAGAGAGTCTGCCCCCCACCAGATCCGGTCCCGGATCGGGGGCCAATATTTCATGCTGTCTTGGTAGCAGTGGCAGGTTTCTTGGCCTGCTTTCCCTTGTTCCAGCCTTGCATTGGTCTCCAAGCTGGCTTGGCTTGAGAAGTATTACCCTCTTGCTTAGAGGACGTAGCACTTTGGGCTGGTCCATTTCTACGAAAGGGACGAAAATTAGGTTTATTTTTTGCCTTGAAAGGCCGATCTTGAAGAAGGGCGTGGCCCTTACCCCCAGTGATATCAGAGATAATCTCTTTCAAGTCAGGGCCAAACAGCGTTTTCCCCTTGAAAGGAATGTTAAGTAGCTTGTTCTTGGAAGACGCATCAGCTGACCAAGATTTCAACCAAAGCGCTCTGCGCGCCACAATAGCAAACCCAGAATTCTTAGCCGCTAACCTAGCCAATTGCAAGGTGGCGTCTAGGGTGAAAGAATTAGCCAATTTGAGAGCATTGATTCTGTCCATAATCTCCTCATAAGGAGGAGAATCACTATCGACCGCCTTTATCAGCTCATCGAACCAGAAACATGCGGCTGTAGCTACAGGGACAATGCATGAAATTGGTTGTAGAAGGTAACCCTGCTGAACAAACATCTTTTTAAGTAAACCTTCTAATTTTTTATCCATAGGATCTTTGAGAGCACAACTATCCTCTATGGGTATAGTGGTGCGTTTGTTTAAAGTGGAAACCGCTCCCTCGACCTTGGGGACTGTCTGCCATAAGTCCTTTCTGGGGTCGACCATAGGAAACAATTTTTTAAATATGGGGGGAGGGACGAAAGGAATACCGGGCCTTTCCCATTCTTTATTAACAATGTCCGTCACCCGCTTGGGTATAGGAAAAGCTTCTGGGAGCCCCGGGACCTCTAGGAACTTGTCCATTTTACATAGTTTCTCTGGGATGACCAACTTGTCACAATCATCCAGAGTGGATAATACCTCCTTGAGCAGAATGCGGAGATGTTCCAACTTAAATTTAAACGTAATCACATCAGGTTCAGCTTGTTGAGAAATGTTCCCTGAATCAGTAATTTCTCCCTCAGACAAAACCTCCCTGGCCCCATCAGACTGGGTTAGGGGCCCTTCAGAACCATTATTATCAGCGTCGTCATGCTCTTCAGTATCTAAAACAGAGCAGTCGCGCTTACGCTGATAAGTGTTCATTTTGGCTAAAATGTTTTTGACAGAATTATCCATTACAGCCGTTAATTGTTGCATAGTAAGGAGTATTGGCGCGCTAGATGTACTAGGGGCCTCCTGAGTGGGCAAGACTCGTGTAGACGAAGGAGGGAATGATGCAGTACCATGCTTACTCCCCTCGCTTGAGGAATCATCTTGGGCATCATTGTCATTGTCACATAAATCACATTTATTTAAATGAATGGGAATTCTGGCTTCCCCACATTCAGAACACAGTCTATCTGGTAGTTCAGACATGTTAAACAGGCATAAACTTGATAACAAAGTACAAAAAACGTTTTAAAATAAAACCGTTACTGTCACTTTAAATTTTAAACTGAACACACTTTATTACTGCAATTGCGAAAAAACATGAAGGAATTGTTCAAAATTCACCAAATTTTCACCACAGTGTCTTAAAGCCTTAAAAGTATTGCACACCAAATTTGGAAGCTTTAACCCTTAAAATAACGGAACCGGAGCCGTTTTTAACTTTAACCCCTTTACAGTCCCTGGTATCTGCTTTCTGAGACCCAACCAAGCCCAAAGGGGAATACGATACCAAATGACGCCTTCAGAAAGTCTTTTCTAAGTATCAGAGCTCCTCTCACATGCGACTGCATGTCATGCCTCTCAAAAACAAGTGCGCAACACCGGCGCGAAAATGAGGCTCTGTCTATGATTTGGGAAAGCCCCTAAAGAATAAGGTGTCTAAAACAGTGCCTGCCGATATTATTATATCAAAATACCCAGAATAAATGATTCCTCAAGGCTAAATATGTGTTAATAATGAATCGATTTAGCCCAGAAAAAGTCTACAGTCTTAATAAGCCCTTGTGAAGCCCTTATTTACGATCTTAATAAACATGGCTTACCGGATCCCATAGGGAAAATGACAGCTTCCAGCATTACATCGTCTTGTTAGAATGTGTCATACCTCAAGCAGCAAGAGACTGCTCACCGTTCCCCCAACTGAAGTTAATTGCTCTCAACAGTCCTGTGTGGAACAGCCATGGATTTTAGTGACGGTTGCTAAAATCATTTTCCTCATACAAACAGAAATCTTCATCTCTTTTCTGTTTCTGAGTAAATAGTACATACCAGCACTATTTCAAAATAACAAACTCTTGATTGAATAATAAAAACTACAGTTAAACACTAAAAAACTCTAAGCCATCTCCGTGGAGATGTTGCCTGTACAACGGCAAAGAGAATGACTGGGGTAGGCGGAGCCTAGGAGGGATCATGTGACCAGCTTTGCTGGGCTCTTTGCCATTTCCTGTTGGGGAAGAGAATATCCCACAAGTAAGGATGACGCCGTGGACCGGACACACCTATGTTGGAGAAATATATATATATACATATATACACACACACATTTTTTTTCATTTATGCACCAACACAGATAATATATATCAATCTATCTATCTATCTATCTATATATATATATATATATATATATATATATATATATTTATGAAAATTCATTAAAATTATGGGGGGAGATAAAAAACTGTAATTAAAACCCAGAATTCTCTTGTGCATTGGTAACATTGTATATGAGTTATTTCTGGGGAAAAAGAAAGCAGGGATTCTTGCCTAGATGTGCTAATTTCCTATGCAAATATTTACATTGATTTAATTTTGAGACATGGAGGATTTTAATTTCAGTTTTTTATCTCCCCCCATAATTTTAATGAATTTTGGTTTAACCTTGAAAATAGCTTTATCAATGCAGCAACCAGAAATCTATCTCCTACTGATGAGTTCCAAATAGAACGAAACAGGCTGTCTAGGAGTGATTTCTGATTTGCTGCTAAAATCCTGTTAAAAGGATAGCTGTGTTAAAACAGTATTTTTGAAGCAAAAAAAACTGAGAATTTGCATATCTAATTTGCATAGCTTACCCAGAATTTTCTTGTGCATTGGTAACATTGTATATGAGTTATTTCTGGGGGAAAAGCAAGCGGGGATTCTTGCCTAGATGTGCTAATTTCCTATGCAAAAATTGTATTAATTTATGCAAACACACACAAATAAATATATATGTGTGTGTGTGTGTGTGTGTGTGTGTGTGTGTGTGTATGTATACATGTATACACATTCCCTTCTCCTGCTCATAGGAACAGCTACATTTTATTTAAAAGCCCAAATATATATAGTAACTTTTTACCTCTGAACCACAAAATTTTAAGACCAGAGAATTTTTTAGCACTTTTGCTGTAACTCCATTTAGACAGAAATAGAACCCTGTTTTTTGTTTTGTTATTTACCTATTAAAACTATATATTTCTTTTTAGTAGTCAACCCAAGGTATTGAGCTAGGTCCATTTTGGTATATTGCATCTAATCTGACAACCTACCTTCATATGGTAACGAGAGCACGATCAGTGCTGTCTTATCATATAAAGGTTGATTTCTGCCGCTGTCTGCGCTCTTAGCTCCCAGAGCTGACAGCCGGTACCGCAGCATGAGTCAAAAGGTTGGACGAAGCTCCTACATCAACAGGGTACGCTGGGCAAAGTACTCTGTGGCATAGTAGCTACGGCCAGGTGGCTTAAGGAGTTAAAGGGACATTATATTCCTGTGCACAAATACAAAATTATATTGACTAGTCACTAGGCAATTGCATTTCATCATGTTCCTGCAGCTCTTTTCAAATCAGTTCTCTTGTTTTATTAACTTAAAAGGTGCCAGATACTGAAGCTCCGCCTCTTTGTACTGGGGGCTGCCATCTTGCAGCTCAGGTATTCTCAAACCCTGTGACAGAAGCAGTGCAAACTCACAGATCAGTGATATTACAGCTGTATAACATGTTTCAGGTTAGTGTGCATGATACAGAACAGGAGCTGTACATTTTTGCTGTGACTGCTATGCTATATATTATTGTTAAAGGGACACTGAACCCACATTTTTTCTTTCGTGATTCGGATAGAGCATGACATTTTAAGCAACTTTCTAATTTACTCCTATTATCAAATGTTCTTTATTCTCTTGGTATCTTTATTTGAAATGCAAGAATGTAAGTTTAGATGCCGGCCCATTTTTGGTGAACAACCTGGGTTGTCCTTGCTGATTGGTGGATAAATTCATCCACCAATAAAAAATTGCTGTCCAGAGTTCTGATCTAAGAAAAAAGCTTAGATGCCTTCTTTTTCAAATAAAGATAGCAAGAGAATGAAGAAAAATTGATAATAGGAGTAAATGAGAAAGTTGCTTAAAATTGCATTCTCTATCTGAATCACGAAAGAAAAAAAATTGACAGAAAAAAAATCTACTGCTTATTTGAAATTCAGAATAGGTGTTAAATCATTGTCTTTTTATTATGCACTTGTTAATTATACAATTCTACTGCTTTGAGTGGTCCTTTAAGCCATTAAAACAGGAGGACGGATTTGTAAAGAGCTGCAGGAACATAGAAAGTCGTTACTATTCTTTAAAGGGACACCAAACTCAATTTTTTTTTCTTTCGTGATTCAGATAGAGCATGCAATTTTAAGCAACTTTCTAATTTACTCCTATTATCAATTTTTCTTCATTCTCTTGTTATCTTTATTTGAAATCCAAGAATGTAAGTTTAGATGCCAGACCATTTTTAATGAACAACCTGGGTTGTTCTTGCTGATTGGTGGATACATTGATCCACCAATAAAAAAAAACTGCTGTCCAGAGGTCTGAACCAAAAAAAACTTAGATGCCTTCTTTTTCAAATAAAGATAGCAAGAGAATGAAGAAAAATTGATAATAGGAGTAAATTAGAAAGTCGCTTAAAATTGCATGCTCTATCTGAATCATGAACAAAAAAA
Organism: Bombina bombina; assembly: GCF_027579735.1. NCBI lineage: Eukaryota > Metazoa > Chordata > Amphibia > Anura > Bombinatoridae > Bombina > Bombina bombina. The sequence goes on from NC_069510.1 coordinate 87,584,327, forward strand.
ATTTGGGTTCAGTGTCCCTTTAATAGTTGTGCACAGTAGTTGAAATGTCCCTTTAAATGTCTGAAATGAAGATTGTACATGTTGTAAAAAATAAGGGAAAGAAATCTTCTAAGAGCAGATAAATAAGGAAGCCAGAGAGACTGTAACAAAGTTTGTGCAAATTAGTGGGATCCCTGGAAATAAGGGATGGCTGGGAACCCTAATACACACACACAAAACTCAAACATAAATTCCCCATAAAGTAACGAAAATATTAAAAAGCTTTTTGCTATAAAAAGGTTTTAAATTTATGTCTATTACCAAATGTTCGTAGATCTCATGGTATTCTTCGTTGCTGAGAATAGGTAGCATGTACGTGTCTAGAGCACTATTTGGTAGTGGTTTTACAAGGATGTTTTTAATCAAAACGGCTACCATATAGTGGTTCAGACAAATGTAAGCTCCTGAGCCAACCTACCTGCTTTTCAACAAATTATATGAGAATGAGAACAAAGAAAATTTAATAACAGAAGCTAATTGAAAACTTTTCTAAAAGTGTTTGAATCATGAAAGAAAACAATTAAGTTTTATGTCCCTTTAAAAGGGACATGAAACCCAAATGTTTTCTTTAATGATTCAGATAGAGCATATAACTTTAAAGGGATAGGAAAGTAAGAATTAAACTTGCATGATTCAGATAGAGCATGTAATTTTAAGACACTTTTAAATTCACTTCTTTTTTCAAATGTGCTTCGTTCTCTTAGTATCCCTTGTTAAAAAATGAATACGCACATATCATGCACTAGTGGGAGCTGCTGCTGATTGGTGCATAGATGTGTTCAGCTTCCTGTCAGTAGTGCAATGCTGTCCCTTCAGCAATGGATAACAAGAGAATGAAGCAAATGTATTAATAGAAGTAATTTGAAAATTTGTTTAAAATTGTATGTTCTATCTGAATCATAAAAGAAAATATTGTGGTTTACTATCCCTTTAAATAACTTTCCAATTTACTTCTATTATTAATTTTGATATCCTTTATTAAAGGAGCAGCAATGCACTACTTGTAACTAGCTGAACACATACAGTAAATAAGCCAATGATATGAGGGTTATATGTGCATCCACCAATCAGCAGCTAGCTCCCTGTTCCTGAGCCTACCTAGGAATGTTTTTCAACAAAGGATACAAAGAAAAGGAAACAAATTAGACAACAGAAGTAAATTGGAAAGTTGATTAAAATCATATGCTCTATATGAATCATGAAAAAAAGGTTTTTGGGTTTTATTTCCCTTAAGTGCATTCGCAAAAACGTACCAGCCTATTAACCGCGTTCCTAGATTGCATAGAGGACAGGGAGAATATGCCACTTTCGGCATAAACATTTGCTATTAAATAGGTATAAATATAATATTTAAAATATATTGACAACAAATATATTGGCCAAACGTCCCATTTTTCCCTAACAGAATATCTCTAGAATTGGGGTAATATTCAGATAGCTCAACATTTTCTCAACAGTTTTCAAAGGTTACGATGACTAAATCAATGCTCAGTTGTAATCAAGGGAGTGGTAATTCCCATATAGGGCTACATTACGAGTGGAGCTGTAGTTTGTGCTCCTGTTTCGGAGCATTAACTTCCCTAGACGGAGGCTTTTTGCGTGCGTTGGGTAGCACGCATATTGCAAGTTGAAATTAAAACGTTTTTGCATGAGCGCTAACCCGAAACGTTCAAAAGCCGAAGTCCGAATATTGTAACCTGAAGTTGTGCTATCCCGACGCTCGTGAAATTAAATTGTGATCAAGAGAATGTGTTTACTTTCAAATCATAATATATGCGCACTACTTCCAACGCGATCAAACAGCCGCGATAAAACCCATTTCGCTCGTGTGCAACAGATAGTGCGCCACTCGTAATTTAGCCCATGGTAGGTGATCCTCAAAGGTCAAAAGCGCTTACCTTCTTGGCGAGGCGGGAGATATCTTCTCCAATGTGTGTGAGACGTGGTATAAGGTGTCCAGTGTACACATCGCTCAGAGCAGCATGATCGCGGCTCTCTTGACGCGTCTGATTTAAAATCGAGTACCAGCAATTGACAGGTGATAGTACATGTTGCTCCTTCCTAACAGAGGAGAGAAAAAAAAACAGAATTTATGTTTACCTGATAAATTACTTTCTCCAACGGTGTGTCCGGTCCACGGCGTCATCCTTACTTGTGGGATATTCTCCTCCCCAACAGGAAATGGCAAAGAGCCCAGCAAAGCTGGTCACATGATCCCTCCTAGGCTCCACCTTCCCCAGTCATTCGACCGACGTAAAGGAGGAATATTTGCATAGGAGAAATCATATGATACCGTGGTGACTGTAGTTAAAGAAAATAAATTATCAGACCTGATTAAAAAACCAGGGCGGGCCGTGGACCGGACACACCGTTGGAGAAAGTAATTTATCAGGTAAACATAAATTCTGTTTTCTCCAACATAGGTGTGTCCGGTCCACGGCGTCATCCTTACTTGTGGGAACCAATACCAAAGCTTTAGGACACGGATGAAGGGAGGGAGCAAATCAGGTCACCTAGATGGAAGGCACCACGGCTTGCAAAACCTTTCTCCCAAAAATAGCCTCAGAAGAAGCAAAAGTATCAAATTTGTAAAATTTAGTAAAAGTGTGCAGTGAAGACCAAGTCGCTGCCTTACATATCTGATCAACAGAAGCCTCGTTCTTGAAGGCCCATGTGGAAGCCACAGCCCTAGTGGAATGAGCTGTGATTCTTTCAGGAGGCTGCCGTCCGGCAGTCTCGTAAGCCAATCTGATGATGCTTTTAATCCAAAAAGAGACAAGAGGTAGAAGTTGCTTTTTTGACCTCTCCTTTTACCAGAATAAACAACAAACAAGGAAGATGTTTGTCTAAAATCCTTTGTAGCATCTAAATAGAATTTTAGAGCACGAACTACATCCAAATTGTGCAACAAACGTTCCTTCTTTGAAACTGGATTAGGACACAAAGAAGGCACGACTATCTCCTGGTTAATGTTTTTGTTAGAAACAACTTTCGGAAGAAAACCAGGTTTAGTACGCAGAACCACCTTATCTGCATGGAACACCAGATAAGGAGGAGAACACTGCAGAGCAGATAATTCTGAAACTCTTCTAGCAGAAAAAATTGCAACCAAAAACAAAACTTTCCAAGATAATAACTTAATATCAACGGAATGTAAGGGTTCAAACGGAACCCCCTGAAGAACTGAAAGAAATAAATTGAGACTCCAAGGAGGAGTCAAAGGTTTGTAAACAGGCTTGATTCTAACCAGAGCCTGAACAAAGGCTTGAACATCTGGCACAGCTGCCAGCTTTTTGTGAAGTAACACAGACAAGGCAGAAATCTGTCCTTTCAAAGAACTTGCAGATAATCCTTTCTCCAAACCTTCTTGAAGAAAGGATAGAATCTTAGGAATTTTTATCTTGTCCCAAGGGAATCCTTTAGATTCACACCAACAGATATATGTTTTCCATATTTTGTGGTAGATTTTTCTAGTTACAGGCTTTCTGGCCTGAACAAGAGTATCAATGACAGAATCTGAGAACCCTCGCTTTGATAAGATCAAGCGTTCAATCTCCAAGCAGTCAGTTGGAGTGAGACCAGATTCGGATGTTCGAACGGACCTTGAACAAGAAGGTCTCGTCTCAAAGGTAGCTTCCATGGTGGAGCCGATGACATATTCACCAGGTCTGCATACCAAGTCCTGCGTGGCCACGCAGGAGCTATCAAGATCACCGATGCCCTCTCCTGATTGATCCTGGCTACCAGCCTGGGGATGAGAGGAAACGGCGGGAATACATAAGCTAGTTTGAAGGTCCAAGGTGCTACTAGTGCATCTACTAGAGTCGCCTTGGGATCCCTGGATCTGGACCCGTAGCAAGGAACCTTGAAGTTCTGACGAGAGGCCATCAGATCCATGTCTGGAATGCCCCACAATTGAGTGATTTGGGCAAAGATTTCCGGATGGAGTTCCCACTCCCCCGGATGAAATGTCTGACGACTCAGAAAATCCGCTTCCCAGTTTTCCACTCCTGGAATGTGGATTGCAGACAAGTGGCAGGAGTGAGTCTCCGCCCATTGAATGATTTTGGTCACTTCTTCCATCGCCAGGGAACTCCTTGTTCCCCCCTGATGGTTGATGTACGCAACAGTCGTCATGTTGTCTGATTGAAACCGTATGAACTTGGTCTTTGCTAGCTGAGGCCAAGCCTTGAGAGCATTGAATATCGCTCTCAGTTCCAGAATATTTATCGGGAGAATAGATTCTTCCCGAGACCAAAGACCCTGCGCTTTCAGGGGTCCCCAGACCACGCCCCAGCCCACCAGACTGGCGTCGGTCGTGACAATGACCCACTCTGGTCTGCAGAAGCTCATCCCCTGTGACAGGTTGTCCAGGGACAGCCACCAACTGAGTGAATCTCTGGTCCTCTGATCTACTTGTATCGTCGGAGACAAGTCTGTATAGTCCCCATTCCACTGACTGAGCATGCACAGTTGTAATGGTCTTAGATGAATTCGCGCAAAAGGAACTATGTCCATTGCCGCTACCATCAAACCTATTACTTCCATGCACTGCGCTATGGAAGGAAGAGGAACAGAATGAAGTATTTGACAAGAGTTTAGAAGTTTTGATTTTCTGGCCTCTGTCAGAAAAATCCTCATTTCTAAGGAGTCTATTATTGTTCCCAAGAAGGGAACCCTTGTTGACGGAGATAGAGAACTTTTTTCTACGTTCACTTTCCACCCGTGAGAACTGAGAAAGGCCAGGACAATGTCCGTGTGAGCCTTTGCTTGTGGAAGGGACGACGCTTGAATCAGTATGTCGTCCAAGTAAGGTACTACTGCAATGCCCCTTGGTCTTAGCACCGCTAGAAGGGACCCTAGTACCTTTGTGAAAATTCTTGAAGCAGTGGCTAATCCGAACGGGAGTGCCACAAACTGGTAATGCTTGTCCAGAAATGCGAACCTTAGGAACCGATGATGTTCCTTGTGGATAGGAATATGTAGATACGCATCCTTTAAATCCACCGTGGTCATGAATTGGCCTTCCTGGATGGAAGGAAGAATTGTTCGAATGGTTTCCATTTTGAACGATGGAACCTTGAGAAACTTGTTTAGGATCTTGAGATCTAAGATTGGTCTGAACGTTCCCTCTTTTTTGGGAACTACGAACAGATTGGAGTAGAACCCCATCCCTAGTTCTCCTAATGGAACAGGATGAATCACTCCCATTTTTAACAGGTCTTCTACACAATGTAAGAATGCCTGTCTTTTTATGTGGTCTGAAGACAATTGAGACCTGTGGAACCTCCCCCTTGGGGGAAGCCCCTTGAATTCCAGAAGATAACCTTGGGAGACTATTTCTAGCGCCCAAGGATCCAGAACATCTCTTGCCCAAGCCTGAGCGAAGAGAGAGAGTCTGCCCCCCACCAGATCCGGTCCCGGATCGGGGGCCAACATCTCATGCTGTCTTGGTAGCAGTGGCAGGTTTCTTGGCCTGCTTACCTTTGTTCCAGCCTTGCATTGGCCTCCAGGCTGGCTTGGCTTGAGAAGTATTACCCTCTTGCTTAGAGGACGTAGCACTTGGGGCTGGTCCGTTTCTGCGAAAGGGACGAAAATTAGGTTTATTTTTGGCCTTGAAAGACCTATCCTGAGGAAGGGCGTGGCCCTTGCCCCCAGTGATATCAGAAATAATCTCTTTCAAGTCAGGGCCAAACAGCGTTTTCCCCTTGAAAGGAATGTTAAGCAATTTGTTCTTGGAAGACGCATCCACTGACCAAGATTTTAGCCAAAGCGCTCTGCGCGCCACAATAGCAAAACCAGAATTTTTCGCCGCTAACCTAGCCAATTGCAAAGTGGCGTCTAGGGTGAAAGAATTAGCCAATTTGAGAGCATGAATTCTGTCCATAATCTCCTCATAAGAAGAATCTTTATTGAGCGCCTTTTCTAGTTCATCGAACCAGAAACACGCTGCTGTAGTGACAGGAACAATGCATGAAATTGGTTGTAGAAGGTAACCTTGCTGAACAAACATCTTTTTAAGCAAACCCTCTAATTTTTTATCCATAGGATCTTTGAAAGCACAACTATCTTCTATGGGTATAGTGGTGCGTTTGTTTAGAGTAGAAACCGCCCCCTCGACCTTGGGAACTGTCTGCCATAAGTCCTTTCTGGGGTCGACCATAGGAAACAATTTCTTAAATATGGGGGGAGGGACGAAAGGTATACCGGGCCTTTCCCATTCTTTATTTACAATGTCCGCCACCCGCTTGGGTATAGGAAAAGCTTCGGGGGGCCCCGGGACCTCTAGGAACTTGTCCATTTTACATAATTTCTCTGGAATGACCAAATTCTCACAATCATCCAGAGTAGATAACACCTCCTTAAGCAGAGCGCGGAGATGTTCCAATTTAAATTTAAATGTAATCACATCAGGTTCAGCTTGTTGAGAAATTTTCCCTGAATCTGAAATTTCTCCCTCAGACAAAACCTCCCTGGCCCCCTCAGACTGGTGTAGGGGCACTTCAGAACCAATATCATCAGCGTCCTCATGCTCTTCAGTATTTTCTAAAACAGAGCAGTCGCGCTTTCGCTGATAAGTGGGCATTTTGGCTAAAATGTTTTTGATAGAATTATCCATTACAGCCGTTAATTGTTGCATAGTAAGGAGTATTGGCGCACTAGATGTACTAGGGGCCTCCTGTGTGGGCAAGACTGGTGTAGACGAAGGAGGGGATGATGCAGTACCATGCTTACTCCCCTCACTTGAGGAATCATCTTGGGCATCATTTTCTCTAAATTTTGTGTCACATAAATCACATCTATTTAAATGAGAAGGAACCTTGGCTTCCCCACATACAGAACACAGTCTATCTGGTAGTTCAGACATGTTAAACAGGCATAAACTTGATAACAAAGTACAAAAAACGTTTTAAAATAAAACCGTTACTGTCACTTTAAATTTTAAACTGAACACACTTTATTACTGCAAATGTGAAAAAGTATGAAGGAATTGTTCAAAATTCACCAAAATTTCACCACAGTGTCTTAAAGCCTTAAAAGTATTGCACACCAAATTTGGAAGCTTTAACCCTTAAAATAACGGAACCAAAGGGGAATACGATACCAAATGACGCCTTCAGAAAGTCTTTTCTATGTATCAGAGCTCCTCACACATGCATCTGCATGTCATGCTTCCCAAAAACAAGTGCGCAATAGAGGCGCGAAAATGAGACTCTGCCTATGATTAGGGAAAGCCCCTAGAGAATAAGGTGTCCAATACAGTGCCTGCCGGTTATTTTACATAATTCCCAAGATTAAAATAATTCCTCAAGGCTATGAAGTATAAAATATGCTTATATATAAATCGTTTTAGCCCAGAAAATGTCTACAGTCTTAAAGCCCTTGTGAAGCCCTTTTTTTCTTTATGTAATAAAAATGGCTTACCGGATCCCATAGGGAAAATGACAGCTTCCAGCATTACATCGTCTTGTTAGAAATGTGTCATACCTCAAGCAGCAAAAGTCTGCTCACTGTTTCCCCCAACTGAAGTTAATTCCTCTCAACAGTCCTGTGTGGAAACAGCCATCGATTTTAGTAACGGTTGCTAAAATCATTTTCCTCTTACAAACAGAAATCTTCATCTCTTTTCTGTTTCAGAGTAAATAGTACATACCAGCACTATTTTAAAATAACAAACTCTTGATTGAATAATAAAAACTACAGTTAAACACCAAAAACCAAAAAACTCTAAGCCATCTCCGTGGAGATGTTGCCTGTACAACGGCAAAGAGAATGACTGGGGAAGGCGGAGCCTAGGAGGGATCATGTGACCAGCTTTGCTGGGCTCTTTGCCATTTCCTGTTGGGGAGGAGAATATCCCACAAGTAAGGATGACGCCGTGGACCGGACACACCTATGTTGGAGAAAAGGTGAAAATCCTGGAATTCAGGTTATATCTTCCTCCAGTGAGGTCTGGATTACACAATCCAGAATGTGGAGACATTAAGAGTTACTCAGACAGGATCATGGGGTGTCTGGGTTACTTAGTAAGAATCTAGATTAGGGTTACACAGAGACGATCGGGGAGGTTAGGGATACATGGACAGGATTTGGGAAGATTTGGGTTAGTCAAACAGGATCTGGTGTTATGCAGTGAGGATCTGGGGAGGTTAGGTTTATACAGACAGCATTTGGGGGGTAGGTTTACAGTCAGACAGGGTCTGGGGGTGTAGCTTTCCACAGACAGGATCTGGGGGTGTAGGTTACTACAGACAGAATCTGGGGGGTTAGGTCTCCACAGACAGGATCTAGGCAGCTAGGTTTCCCTGGACGGGATCGGGGGGGGATTAGATTTCCACAGACAGGATCTGGGGGGTTAGGTTTACACAGACATGATGGGGGGGTAGGTTTACACAGACAGGATCTGGGGGAGGGGGGGGTTAGGTTTACACAGACAGGATCTGGGGGGTTAGATTTACACAGACATGATGGGGGGGTTAGGTTTCCACAGACAGGATCTGGGGGGGGGGTAAGATTTCCACAGACAGGATCTGGGGGGTTAGGTTTACACAGACATGATGGGGGGGGGTAGGTTTCCACAGACAGGATCTGGGGGAGGGGGGGTTAGGTTTACACAGACAGGATCTGGGGGGTTAGGTTTACACAGACATGATGGGGGGGGGGGGGTTAGGTTTCCACAGACAGGATCTGTGGGGGGTGGTGGGGTTAGATTTTCACAGACAGGATCTGGGGGGTAGGTTTAAACAGACAGGATCTGAGAAGTTAAAGAATCAGTTAATACATTGGATTTGCATAATCAACAAATGCATGATAAAAAGACAATGCAATAGCACTTAGTCTGAACTTCAAATAAGTAGTAGAATTTTTTCTGACAAATTTCAAAGTTATGACTATTTCCACTCCTGTAACATGTGACAGCCATCAACAAATCACAAATGCATGTACGTATATTCTGCAAATTCTTGCACATGCTCAGTAGGAGCTGGTGACTCAAAAAGTGTAAATATAAAAAGACTGTGCACATTTTGGTAATGGAAGTAAATTGGAAAGTTGTTTAAAATTGCATCCTCTATCTGAATAACAAAAGAAAAAATTTGGGTTCAGTGTCCCTTTAATTTTGACTTGCGTGTCTCTTTAAGCACTGAGGAGGTTGGGGCTGCTCAGTTAGGCTCTAGGAAAAGTGTGACTACATAATCAGGATAAAAGAGGCTACACATTTCTAGTTAGGGCGGAGGTTAGGTTATTATACAATCAGCAGCAGACATTAGGCAGGTAAGGATTATACATTGAGGCCTCAGGTAAACAAGAGTTATATATCTGGGTGATGAGCAGCTATAACTGTGACTGGGATAACAAACAAACCCTGGAATGTAAAGTTTACACGGAACAGGATTCTGCAGACAGAGATAGCGCAGGCATTGCCTGGGTAGGTAACAGTCGTGATCTGGCAAGTAAGAGTTATTCTAACCTGAAGTTGTGATGCTCCTTGGAATTGCGGATTTTCGAAGAGAATCGGTCGCTCAGTTTTTCCAGGCTACGGGAGTATTCTAGGTTAATCTCAGATTTTCTGCGCAGAAACTCGGACATGTCCTGCAGCAGCAACTGCCGGAAATCCACCTGTGCGTCCAAGCACTTTACCTGCTCCACCAGCTGTATACGGATTTCTGAGGAGAGAGACAAGAAACGTCTTCAGTAACACTAGGCGCTCTCAGTAAGCGGCTGTACTGGGGATGATACCAAATTCATTTAAAAGTAAATATATTTAGAACAATTAAACAGACTGTACTAATATATTAGTGGAGCTTAACTGTTAAAGGGACATAATGCTCATATGCTAAATCACTTGAAACTGATGCAGTATAGCTGTAAAAAGCTGACAGGAAAATATCACCTGAGCATCTCTATGTAAAAAATGATGATATTTTACCTCACAATTTCCTCAGCTCAGCAGAGTAAGTTCTGTGTAAAAAGTTATACTTCACCTGCTCCCAGCTGCAGGTAAAAAAATTAAAAAAATGAAGAAATGAACAGCAGCCAATCAGCATCAGCAGTGCTGAGGTCATGAACTCTTACTGTGATCTCATGAGATTTGACTTAACTCTCATGAGATTTCATAGTAAGCTTCCTTTACCTGATTGGTGAAATAATGAGAGTTCACGATGCTCATCCTTTCAGCTGTCCCAGGACAGACACACTAATATGCTGCTTAGAAATCCTTTACAATGGGAGGTGGCTACTGAGGATTTTTTGAGGTAAAATATATTTCTTTTTTACATAGAGATGTTCAGGTGATATTTTCTAGTCAGCTTTTTACAGCAATGCTGCATCACTTTCAAGTGTTTAAACATTTGGGTATTATGGCCCTTTAAAGGAAAAGTAAACACCTTTACACGACAAGACATTTATGTTGTGCTGCTGTAGAATAACATATCCATAATCAGCCACATTTTCATAACAAATTAAAGGGATAGTCTAGTCAAAATTAAACTTTCATGATTCAGATGGAGCATGCAATTGTAAGCAACTTTCTAATTTACTCCTATTATCAATTTTTCTTCGTTCTCTTGGTATCTTTATTTGAATGTAAGCTTAGAAGCCGGCCCATTTTTCAGCACCTGGGACGCTCTCTAAATGTAGCCACCAATCAGCAAGCGCTACCCAGGTTCTGAACCAAAAATGGGCAGGCTC
>NC_069510.1:87605054-87642554 GCF_027579735.1 Bombina bombina
GTTACCATGTATCCAAGACGCCCCAGCCACTGGCTGCTCACGTGATCTCTGCCTCTGTCACATGAAGATGCTGATCTGTACAGTCATGTCGCCCTGCGGGGCAGAATTTAGCCTCATTCGCTCACTTGCACAATAATGCATCTTCTAAGACCTGACAGGGTGCTATATGTGTAACAAAGGGCACGGTGGCTGCCTGTTCCGCCTCAGGACCTTCACACTGAGAAGGGTGAGCCAGAGTGACACTTGTTTTCATAATCACCCAACCTTGAATTAGAGTCATTTCTCAGAACTTCAAAAAAATAAATATATATAATAAAAATAATATAAATATACACAAACACACACACACATATGTATACTGTGTATATATATATATATATATATATATATATATATATAAATTTAACAAAAATAAAATAACATTGCAATCTGTATTGTCATCGTGTTTTTTTCCAGTGATCACAATCGTAAAAATGTTCTGCCCTTTATACACCTTATCTGCATCATTAATCTGCTGATTTCGTATTTGATGACAAACAAAATGGCGATTTTGTGAGTTTAGCGATTACTTCACTGGCTGAAGAGCCAGATTGTTGATTGCCCCTCCCCCTTTTTAATAGCGTGTATTGATGCAAATAGGTGACACGTGTACAGTTAACCGGTTGTGCTCCAAAACAATAGAGATGTGTGTATGTCTCTTTAAAGGGACCAAACCAAATTTTTTATTTCATGATTCAGATACAACATACAATTTTAATCAACTTTCCAACTTATTTCTATGATCTAATTTGCTTCATTCTCTTTGAATCCTTTGTTGAAAGATCAGCAATGCACAACTGGAAGCTAGCCGAACATATTGGTAAACCAATGTCAAGAGGCATATATGTGCAGCCACCAATCAGTAGCTAGCTCCCAGCTCCCGAGCCTACCTAGGTATGGTTTTCAACAAAGGATACCAAAGGAATTAAGCTAATTAGATAACAGAAGTGAATTGGAAAGTTGTTTAAAATGGTATGCTCTATCTGAATCATGAAATAAAAGGGGTGGGTTTCATGTCCCTTTAAGGGATTAGAACAGGTACATTATCAGCATACTGGCCATGTGTGTTTTATGCGTTATGGATTTGGCTCATTTTTGTTACTGTAAAAGTGCTTATTATTGCTGTAACTTTAACTGATTGAGCGGGAAGCTTTTGAATCTGGTGACGTGGAATCCTAATGTCATCTAATATGGCGGAGTAATGTCAGTGTATTTTGCCCATGCTCAAAACCAGTGTAACACTTGAAAACTTTTTGGGGTACTTGGTCATAAGTGGAAAAGATTGTATGGGGGGGTCCCTTCCCTTCAGCTGTGAAATTCAAGTTGTAAAAAATAATGGTCTTGTAAATGTGCATCATTCAGTACAGAGAATTTGGATTGTGATGAGCCAGACATGCTTGGAACATATTAAAAGGGACATAAAACCCAAACTGTTTCTTTCATGGTTCACATAGAACATACAAATTTAAACAACTTTCCAGTTTACTTATAGTATAAAATTTTCTTCATTTTATTGTTACTCTTTGTTGAAAAGGAGGAATGTATAAGCTCAGGAGCGTGCAGTTTTGCAACAATATTATACATTAGCAAGACTCAAATTTGATAATAGACGTAAATTGGAAAAAATTATTTTATCTATCTGAATCATGAATGAAACATTTTGGATTTCATTTCCCTTTAAAAGGGACATAATACTCATATGCTAAATCACTTGAAACTGATGCAGTATAACTGTAAAAAGCTAACCGGAAAATATCACCTGAGCATCTCTATGTAAAAAAGGAAAATATTTTACTTCACAATCTCCTCAGATCAGCAGAGTAAGTGCTGTTTAAAAAGTTATCTTTCAGTTACTGCCCAGCTGCAGGTAAACAAAAAAAAATGAAGAAATTAACAGCAGCCAATCAGCATCAGCAGTGCTGAGGTCATGAACTCTTTTACTGTGATCTCATGAGATTTCACTTAAAGTGAATGTAAATTTTGATGCTAAAGTGCTGGGTTTTAAAAAATTTGATTAAAAACAGGGGCACTTTAATTCATCAAAATTTACATTTCCCTCCTGTTGTGAAAAAATACTTAGCTTTTACTCTTGACAGCAGCTCCAGCTTCCTCCAATCATCGCAAGCCATTTCTGATGATTGGAGGAGGTCATCCTCCAATCACGGCTTCCCCCTGGGGGAATCAGTGTCTGATACAATGCCGTGATTGAAGGAAGCCGGATTCCTAATTTTAGACCTAGGAAGAGGCTTTGCGACGGTTAAAGGAAGCTGGAGCTGCTGTCAAGATTAAAAGGTAAGTTTTTTTTTCACAACAGGAGTGAAATGTACATTTTGATGAATTAAAGTGCCCCTGTTTTAAATCGAATTTCTAAAAAACGAGCACTTTAGCATCCAAATTTATATCCACTTTAACTCTCATGAGATTTCATAGTAAACTTCCTTAAACTGAATAGGGAGATAACATGAGTGTGCATGAGGCTCATTCCCTTGCAGGTCCGGGGACAGGCATACTGATTTGCTGCTTAAAGTCCTTTACAATGGGGTGTGAATACATAGGACATTTTGAGGTAAAATATCTTCCTTTTTTACATAGAGATATTCAGGTGATATTTTCTAGTCAGCTTTTTACAGCTATGCCTCATCACTTTCAAGTGTTTCAACATTTCGGTATCATGGCCCTTTAAGTATAGGGCAATTGTTCACTGAAATGGTTACAAAAAAAGTGCTGTCGATAACCACTGAAAATAGCCGATTATAATCATGCTGACTTTAAAAATGGCTCATCTGTAGCCTTTAACACACAGATAATTATCAAACTATAAGAGATACAAAAGCTACATGTCTAGTATCCATGTCTGAATCCTGTTAAAGGGCCGTAATACCCAAATGTTTAAACACTTTAAAGTGCTGCAGCATAGCTGTAAAAAGCTGACAAGAAAATATCACCTGAACATCTCTATGTAAAAAAGAAAGATATTTTACCTCAAAAGTTCCTCAGTAGCCACCTCCCATTGTAAAGGACTTCTAAGCAGCATTTTAGTATGTCTGTCCTGGGACAGCTGAAAGGATGAGCCTCGTGAACTCTCATATTATTTCACCAATCAGGTAAAGGAAGCTTACTATGAAATCTCATGAGAGTTAAGTCAAATCTCATGAGATCACAGTAAGAGTTCATGACCTCAGCACTGCTGATGCTGATTGGCTGCTGATCATTTCTTCATTTTTTTTATTTTTACCTGCAGCTGAGTATAACTTTTTACACAGAACTTACTCTGGTGAGCTGAGGAGATTGTGAGGTAGAATATCTTCCTTTTTTACATAGAGATGCTCAGGTGATATTTTCCTGTCAGCTTTTTACAGTTATACTGCATCAGTTTCAAGTGATTTAGCATATGAGTATTATGTCCCTTTAAACAGTCTGTGATTAAACAGAAAAATAAATAAAATTAAAATCTTTTCAGTCTGAATATTTATATACTATTAATTAGACTTTATTATATGTTTTCCCCCCAAAACCTTAAGATCATATAAAAGGTTATTTGTTTAAATGAAGGGCATAGTCTGCATGAATTGCTGGGGAATATGTAGACATTTTTAGCATTTAGTGCTCAAGGCAACCAAACAGTCCCAAAGACATTTGCAAAGAAGTAAAGGCAAATTCATGCAAATAATTTGCTAAAGGCAGCAAACTGAACACTGTAAACATCATGCAAATGTGCGTGTGAGTGACTGTGCGAGATTGTAACAGAGGTACTGTGTAAGATTTACACCTAAAGGTAGCAGTCTGTGAGCGTGCGTGCTAGAGAGAGAGAGAATGAGCGAGAGAGCTTTGTATGTTTGTATTTGTATGCTTGAGAGGGAGACAGCCAGAGTGTTTGTATGTGTGTGAGATACAAAAAAGAGAGAGTGCGAGTGTGTGTGTGTGTGTATATGTGTGTGTGAGATAAGAACGCCCAACTCGCCCCAAAACAAATGATACACAATGTGAACCAGAGTCTGATTCCGGCTTGTGGCGATAAGATTCAATAAACAACCCTCGGCTAGCGAAACACACGAAATCCAGTTAAAGTGTCAAAGCCTCACAGGGGTGAAGGAAAATATATAACTAGCTACTCAATCGACGTACGTTTCGTTCCATATACGTTGGAAATTTTTCAAGAGTAAATATCCTTGCCTAGCACTCACCTCTTACACCTGATCTGGCTCCGCCTCCCTTACGTCACTGCAGGGTGAGAATCTAGGGGCATTCGTGTTTGTCCGAATTAAGACGTTATAACGTTATAACAAATTTTGTCAAAGTACCCATTCAAAATATAATACCTAACTGTGAGTTTGTTTGGTAGGTATATTACCAAAGGAGATTACGCTTAATCTTCAAAATAGCAGATGATCCGGATCAGGTATAAAGTGTGAGGTATAATTTTAAAAGAACATAATATATATGATTAAAAAAACATGGATTAAGAAATGAAGATCACACATAAGAAACATAACAATACTATGAAACAACCAAAACAATCCATGTGTATGCAACAGTATTAAACAATCCTTCGTTTGGAATATAGTTTGCTAATTGAATACATCTATGTTGTTTTTTCAAAAAAATGTCTAAAATGATGTTGAAAAGATTTTTAAAAATCAGAAGTTCTTAAAAATTATATGTGATATGATATACGGTAATATGAACAATAATATCCTGAAATGTCTAAAAGCACTGTCATGTATATTAGGATTTTTAAGTGAGAAAGCATGTTTTTTTTTTATCCAATACATCTCCTGTTGTCTTAATTTAAGGAGTCTATTTGTGCCCCACTTTTTTGGGGGGTATCCATTCCACAATTTTTATTTCTAAGCTATTAGAATCTTGGTTATGGATCGTTTTAAAATGAGCAGACACGCTATGAGCTGCATCTAAGCCAATCTGAATATTATTAAGATGCTCCCTAAATCTTTATTTTACTTTCCTCTGTGTTCTACCAATCAGATTGCATGAACAGGTGAGCTGATAAACATCAAACGTAAAGGTGCAGTTACACCTGATTTTGTAAGTGTGTGTGTGAGCTAGAGAGAGAATGAATGAGACTGTGTGTGTGAGAGGGAGAGAGCTACAGAGAGAATGAATGAGAGCAACTCTGTGTGTGAGAGAGCTAGAGAGAGAGAGAGAGCGCGACATACTGTGTGTTTGTGTGTGTGCGCGCGAGAGAATGAATGAGAGATTGTGTGTGTGCACGTGAGAGAGAATGAATGAGAGAGTTTGTGTGTGTGTGTGTGAGTGAGAGAGAATAAATGAGAGTTTGTGTATGTGAGTGCCAGAGAGAGAATGAATGAGAGTTTGTGTATGTGAGTGCCAGAGAGAGAATGAATGAGAGATTGTGTTTGTATGTGTGTGTGTGTGCGCGAGAGAGAATGAATGAGAGAGTTTGTATATGTGAGTGCCAGAGAGAGAAAATGAATGAGAGTGTGTGTGCCAGAGATAGAACAAATGAGTGTGTGTGTGTGTTTGTGTGTGTGTGCCTGTGCTAGAGATAGAACAAATGAGTGTGTGTGTGTGTCTGTGTGTGCCAGAGATAGAACAAATGAGTGTGTGTGTGTGTGTGTGTTTGTGTGTGTGTGCCTGTGCTATAGATAGAACAAATGAGAGTGTGTGTGTGTGTGTGCCAGAGATAGAACAAATGAGTGTGTGTGTGTGTGTGTGTGCCAGATAGAACAAATGAGAGTGTGTGTGTCTGTGTGTGCCAGAGATAGAATAAATGAGAGTGTGTGTGTGTGCCTGTGCCAGAGATAGAACAAATGAGTGTGTGTGTGTGTGTGTGTGTGTGTGCCAGAGATAGAACAAATGAGTGTGTGTGTGTGTGTGTGTGTGTGTGTGAGCCAGAGATAGAACAAATGAGTGTGTGTGTGTGTCTGTGTGTGTGTGCCAGAGATAGAACAAATGAGTGTGTGTGTGTGTGTGTGAGCCAGAGATAGAACAAATGAGTGTGTGTGTGTGTGTGAGCCAGAGATAGAACAAATGAGTGTGTGTGTCTGTGTGTGTGTGCCAGAGATAGAACAAATGAGTGTGTGTGTGCCTGTGCCAGAGATAGAACAAATGAGTGTGTGTGTGTGTGTGTGTGTGTGTGAGCCAGAGATAGAACAAATGAGAGTGTCTGTGTGTGTGAGCCAGAGATAGAACAAATGAGAGTGTCTGTGTGTGTGTGCCAGAGATAGAACAAATGAGTGTGTGTGTGTGTGTGTGTGTGAGCCAGAGATAGAACAAATGAGTGTGTGTGTGTGTGTGTGTGTGTGTGAGCCAGAGATAGAACAAATGAGAGTGTCTGTGTGTGTCTGTGTGTGTGTGCCAGAGATAGAACAAATGAGTGTGTGTGTCTGTGTGTGTGTGCCAGAGATAGAACAAATGAGTGTGTGTGTGCCTGTGCCAGAGATAGAACAAATGAGTGTGTGTGTGTGTGTGAGCCAGAGATAGAACAAATGAGAGTGTCTGTGTGTGTGAGCCAGAGATAGAACAAATGAGAGTGTCTGTGTGTGTGTGCCAGAGATAGAACAAATGAGTGTGTGTGTGTGTGTGTGTGCCAGAGATAGAACAAATGAGTGTGTGTGTGTGTGAGCCAGAGATAGAACAAATGAGTGTGTGTGTGTGTGTGAGCCAGAGATAGAACAAATGAGTGTGTGTGTGTGCCAGAGATAGAACAAATGAGAGTGTGTGTGTGTGTGTGTGCCAGAGATAGAACAAATGAGTGTGTGTGTGTGTGTGTGTGCCAGAGATAGAACAAATGAGTGTGTGTGTGTGTGTGTGCCAGAGATAGAACAAATGAGTGTGTGTGTGTGTGAGCCAGAGATAGAACAAATGAGTGTGTGTGTGTGTGAGCCAGAGATAGAACAAATGAGTGTGTGTGTGTGTGTGTGTGTGTGTGTGCCAGAGATAGAACAAATGAGTGTGTGTGTGTGTGTGTGTGTGTGCCAGAGATAGAACAAATGAGTGTGTGTGTGTGTGAGCCAGAGATAGAACAAATGAGTGTGTGTGTGTGTGAGCCAGAGATAGAACAAATGAGTGTGTGTGTGTGTGAGCCAGAGATAGAACAAATGAGTGTGTGTGTGAGCCAGAGATAGAACAAATGAGTGTGTGTGTGTGTGTGAGCCAGAGATAGAACAAATGAGTGTGTGTGTGTGCCAGAGATAGAACAAATGAGTGTGTGTGTGTGTGTGTGTGTGTGTGTGCCAGAGATAGAACAAATGAGTGTGTGTGTGTGTGTGTGTGAGCCAGAGATAGAACAAATGAGTGTGTGTGTGTGTGTGCCAGAGATAGAACAAATGAGTGTGTGTGTGTGCCAGAGATAGAACAAATGAGTGTGTGTGTGTGCCAGAGATAGAACAAATGAGTGTGTGTGTGTGTGTGTGTGCCAGAGATAGAACAAATGAGTGTGTGTGTGTGCCAGAGATAGAACAAATGAGTGTGTGTGTGTCTGTGTGTGTGTGCCAGAGATAGAACAAATGAGTGTGTGTGTGCCAGAGATAGAACAAATGAGTGTGTGTGTGTGTGTGTGTGTGTGTGTGTGTGTGTGTGTGTGTGTGTGTGTGTGTGTGTGTGTGTGCCAGAGATAGAACAAATGAGTGTGTGTGTGTCTGTGTGTGTGTGTCAGAGATAGAACAAATGAGTGTGTGTGTGTGTGCCAGAGATAGAACAAATGAGTGTGTGTGTGTGCCAGAGATAGAACAAATGAGTGTGTGTGTGTGTGTGTGCCAGAGATAGAACAAATGAGTGTGTGTGTGTGTGTGTGCCAGAGATAGAACAAATGAGTGTGTGTGTGTGCCAGAGATAGAACAAATGAGTGTGTGTGTGTGCCAGAGATAGAACAAATGAGTGTGTGTGTGTGCCAGAGATAGAACAAATGAGTGTGTGTGTGTGTGAGCCAGAGATAGAACAAATGAGTGTGTGTGTGTGTGTGAGCCAGAGATAGAACAAATGAGTGTGTGTGTGTGTGCCAGAGATAGAACAAATGAGTGTGTGTGTGTGAGCCAGAGATAGAACAAATGAGTGTGTGTGTGTGAGCCAGAGATAGAACAAATGAGTGTGTGTGTGTGTGTGTGAGCCAGAGATAGAACAAATGAGTGTGTGTGTGTGCCAGAGATAGAACAAATGAGAGTGTGTGTGTGCCAAAGGGAATGAATGAGAGACAGTGTGTGCGAGAGAGAGAGAGAGAGAGAGAGAGAGAGAGAGAGAGAGAATGATTGAGAGACTATGTGTGCGTGTGTGCCAGAGAGAATGAATGAGAGACAGTGGCCTCTAGTTATCAATGTCTGTCGGACCTGATCCAACAGTGCGGATCAGGTCCGACAGACATCGCTGAATACGGCGAGCAATACGCTCGCCGTATTCAGCATTGCACCAGCAGCTCACAAGAGCTACTGGTGCAATGCCGCCCCCTGAAGACTCGCGGCCAATCGATCGTACTCGATTGGGTTGATTTCCGGCGATGTCTGTCCGCCTGCTCAGAGCAGGCGGACAGGTTATGGAGCAGCGGTCTTTGTGACCGCTGCTTCATAACTGCTGTTTCTGGTGAGCCTGCAGGCTCGCCAGAAACACGGGGCATCAAGCTCCATACAGAGCTTGATACATATGTCCCAGTGTGTGTGAGAGAGTGTGTGTGAGAGAAAGAGAGAGAGAGAGCGAGAGAGAGAGAATGATTGAAAGACTGTGTGTGTGTGTGTGTGAGTGCGTGAGAGAGAGAGACTGTGTGTGTGTGAGTGCGTGTCCATGAGAGAGACTGTGTGTGTGTGAGTGCATGTGCGTGAGAGAGAGATTGTGTGTGTGAGTGCGTGTGCGTGAGAGAGAGACTGTGTGTGTGTGTGTGTGTGTGTGTGTGTGTGTGTGTGCGTGAGAGAGACTGTGTGTGTGTGCTTGTGAGAGAATCAATGAGACAGTGTGCGTGTTTGTATATGTGTGTGTTGTGCATGGGAGAGGCAGAAAGAGAGCATGAATAAGAGAGACTGTGTGTGTGTTTGAAAGTGTACTGTTCAATTTCACGTATTCTCTATGGCAGGGATTGTTAATCAGGGTGTCTGCACACCCTGGGGTGACACCATTCCCAGCTGAGCATGTCACTGGCCATTAAATGTGATAACTTGCACCTTGGACACCAATACATTACAGCACATTGCATTTGTATTCAATGAATAATTCTCCCATATTGTTTATGGGTGAAATATCGCATTACCCAGGACGTGGCTGACCAGTGTGCCGGCAGTGATTAGTTGCTAGAGATCTTGTAACAAGGTATAGTGCAGCAGCCTAGAATAGTGGTTATTGCAGTAAGCTTTGCAGTAATCACACCGTGTTAGCTACCAAATGCCATACGGTACTTTGATAAGTGTTGGCGGTACAGAGAGCATGCTGGGAAAGCTGCTCTCTGTTGAACATTTAGGCTATAAAGACATGGAGCACTACCTCAGGAATGAGACCAATTTGTAGAGCTACTATTTCTTTTTCTTTTTTTTCCCATCAAATTTTTTAACCTATTAGATTTATACAGGAAATTATACCAGTTTGGATTTAGCACGATTCTGTAAGCCGTAATGTCTGGCATTGCTGGCACACTGCATTGTAGGTAATGGTACAAAAATAGCCAAGACAGCGACATAAACTATTATTATTATTATTATCGGTTATTTGTAGAGCGCCAACAGATTCCGCAGCGCTAACCACGTTTTATGTCACCAATTCTTCAGCGGAGCACCCTGCAACACTAACATAACTGACACACATAAAAGGATGCAATTCCACGATTTTTTTTTTTTTATTATTATTATTTGCATGTAACGATATAATAATTTGCATGCATTCATGCAAATATGCCACGTTTTACATGGTTTTTTTTATGTGTAGGGCTGAGATTTACTTTAGAAGGAAATATGACCACATGCAAATTACAGTTTTATTAATTTATG
Organism: Bombina bombina; assembly: GCF_027579735.1. NCBI lineage: Eukaryota > Metazoa > Chordata > Amphibia > Anura > Bombinatoridae > Bombina > Bombina bombina. The sequence continues at coordinate 87,615,035 of NC_069510.1, forward strand.
TTTAGTTTGCTGCATTTCTTTTTGAATAACCAAGACAATACAAGATGGCTTGACCTGTATGGATGTTATCCGAAGGAAATTCCACGTGCTCTCAGTTTAGCAGATCCATATCTCATGCCGCACTCTAACGGCTGCCATTTATTTCATAACTGAGCAGTGATTTATTTTTTAATGGCTGTTAGAGACAAATTAAGCAGTGACTATAACCCCTCACTGCCACTAATACACATTATGCTGTGATTTGACTCCCCTTCCTCCTTTGCTTCCATGGCTACATACAAATCCCTTTGGCTGCAGTAACATACCCAGATCTAGTGACCTTACCCCCATGGTTATCATCCAGAACACACAAAGTGCAGTAATTTAACCCTTAATAGAACACACAATCCAGTTATTAAACTCATTTTGACCAGTAACAGAGCAATTGTTATAAGCTGTGGGCCAGTAACACACAGAGCAGTCAGTTAAAGAGATATTGAACCCAATTGTTTTCTTTCATGATGCAATTTTTCTGATTTTCTCCTATTAACAATTTTGCTTTGTTCTATTGGTATCTTTTTTTTTTAAAACAAACATGAATGTAAGCGTACGAGCCAATCCATCTTTGGTTCAGCACCTGGGTAGCGCATTTTGGTTAGTGACTAAAATGTAGCCACCAATCAGCAAGCACTATCCAGTGTTCTGAAATAAATATGGGCTGGCTCCTATGCTTACATTCCTGCTTTTTCAAATAAAGATATCAAGAGAACAAAGATAAATTGATAATAGGAGTAAATTAGAAAGTTGCATGCTCTATCTGAATCATATAAAAAAAAATCTCATTCCCCAGTTTTGCATAACCAACATGGTTATATTAATATACTTTTTGCCTCTGTGATTACCTTGTATCTAAGCCTCTACAGACTGCCCCCTTATCTCAGTTCTTTTGACAGACTTGCATTTTAGCCAATCAGTGCCGACTAAAAAATAACTCCACAGGAGTGAGCACAATGTTATCTATATGGCACACTGAAGTAGCACTGTGTAGCTGTGAAAAACTGTCAAAAACACTGAGATAAGAGGCGGCCTTCAAGGGCTTAGATATTCGCATATGAGCCTACCTAGGTTTAGCTTTCAACAAAGAACACCAAGAAGAGAACAAAGTAAAATGGATGATAAAAGTAAATTGGAAAGTTGTTTAAAATTGCATGCTCTATCTGAATCATGAAAGTTTAATCTTTACTAGACTGTCCATTTGAACACAAAATGTAACTATGCTTAATCATTGAAAGTAAAACATTTTGCAATATACATGCATTATTCATTTTGCTGCATTTTGCTGTAAAAAAACATCTGAAGATTATGTTTGTACCACTTTATCCCAGTTAACTGTATCTACCTTTCTGTGAACTAGTGTTTTCCTCCCCTTCTCTATTTCCCTGTCTCTCTAGTCATTTACTCTCTTTAGGTGAATTATCAGTTTTGCATCAACAATCAGGATAAGTATTCTGTGCAATAGCAGTGGGTATACTGGGTAGTTTAGGTGTGAATACTATTGTGTATATATAAACTTATATGTATCTACTATCTGGAGATTAGAAATGAATATAGTGTATGTCTGTTTAAATACATATTTATTAATTAGCTAAGCCAAATTGTCACTAAATGACCTTAAGGGAAGAGATGAGGGCAGTGCTCACATAACTGCACATGTGCAATTCATGCTGGAATTCTATATACATGTGTGTGATTTGTTATCAGAATACTTTTGTTCCGGAAGACAGGGAAAATCAGTGAAAATATAAAAAGGTATGTTATTACAAGTTGTGTTTATTTCCCTTTAACGGGACATTAAACCCAAACATTTTCTTTCAATATTCAAGCAGAGAATACAATTTTAAACAACATTCCAATTTATTTCTATTGTCTAATTTGCTTCATTCTTTAGATATCCTTTGTTGAAGAAATAGCAATGCAAATGGCTGAGCCAATCACACAAAGGCATCTATGTGTAGCAACTAATCAGCAGCTACTGGGCCTATATAGATATGCTTTTCAGGAAAGTATATCAAGAGAATGAAGCAAATTAGATAATAGAAGTAAATTAGAAAGTTGTTTAAAATGTCATGCTCTTTCTAAAGCATGAAAGAAAAAAAATTGGGTTTCGTGTCCCTTTAAGATTGAAAATTACATTAAAGGGATATGAAACCCAAAATGTTTCTTTCATGATTCAGATAACGCTTTCAATTTTAAACAACCTTCTAAGTTACTTTTATCCTAATTTTTTCTTTGATTATCTTGGTATCTTTGGTTGAATAGCAGGGATATAAGTTTAGGAGCCGACCCATTTCTATACGGCAGCAGCTTTGCAAGAATGTTATCCCTTTGCTAGCGCACTAGAGGTCAGCACTATTTCCTGTCATGTAGGGCTCCAGATGCCTACCTAGGTATTTCTAAAACACAGAATATCATAGGAACGAAGCAAATTTGATAATAGCTTTTTTTAAATGGTGTGTTCTGTCTCAATCACAAAATCATTTTTTCGGGTTTCATCATTTTTCTTTTGTAGATTAAAACAAATGAATTGGAAGAGCCAACTGAAAGCATTTGGGCTTATATTCTATATATATATATATTTATTTATGTATTGTGATTTATCACATATATAATATAACATTTACATTTGATATAGTCTGTCACTCAAATTTCAAATCGGTGACAGCATAAAAGAGGCGCATGCTCAACAACACATAAATAATGCTGCCGAGACACTAATCTGACAAAAAGACATAAATACACCTTAAAATGTCACCCAGCCGGTATTTTACTGACATTAGCAGTATTTTTAAGGTTCAGGTCAAAGTTGAAAATAAAGCTTAAACATAGAATAAGTTTCATCATGAGAGCATCTTTATTTCTAAGTGTGTTAGATTCAAATTATAAACCAATGGTCATTTAAAATCAGTTCTAGCAGCTTCAGTTCCTAATTTATGTTGTATAATTATTTATGCAAATTTATGCAAATGAACATGTCCATTATTTTCAGAAAAGGTGGCAACTCTAAATACACCTGCTAGTTTGTAATCCAAACTGGGCTTTTCTCTATGGTAAACTCACTTCCTGTTTGGGATTGGTGAATTCATCCCCCACTTCCTCCTTCTGAACTACGTATTTAACCTTTCTGTGGTTTTGGAGATTCTGAAATTTCAATTTTATTTCCAACAGAAGCTAAATGAATGGGATTTTGTCCATGAAGTTAGCTGCATTATTTGAAGTTCATTAAAGGGACATAAAAGCCTTAATTTTTCTTTCATGATTCAGATAAAACAATTTTAAACAACGTTCCTATATACTTCCATAATTACATTTTCTTTGTTTTCTTGCTATTCTTTGTTAAAAACTGTAAAATAAGTTCAGGAGTGTGCACGTGTCTACAGCACTATATGGAAGCAGTTTTGCAACAATGTTATACAATAGAAAGAGCACTAGATGGCAGCACTATTTCCTGTCATGTAGTGCTCCAGGCATGTGCACGCTACCTGTCAAGATATCTCTTCAACAAAGAATAACATGACGCAAATATGGTAATAGAAGTACATTGGAAACTTTTTTAAATTGTATTGTCTGAGACTTCCGGTGAGTGGAGCATCCGGACGGCAGCAAGGAGAAGGTGCTCCGTAAAACTAGCTCTGCAAAAGTACTTTCCTGCTGCCGCCATTTAACCCACGGTATCCCTCCTTGCTGGACAGACACCCAGAACACCACAGGACATCTGTTGCAGCTGGAATTGCCTGCGTGAAGGGCCCTACATCGTGCCCTTGCCCCCCTGCAAGAGAGACTAAAATAGAAACTGCGCAAAGCCACCGGCGCCATCTTGCAAACAGAGGCAGAGTCCCCTATACAGCCACAGGCCATACCCAGCCGCATTGCAGATTCCTCTCCCGGGAGATACACAAAAGCCCGCTGGCAACCTGCTGGAGATCCGCCGCAGCCACGACACGCACCGCAAAGGGCCTAACATCGCGCCCTCAACACAGCGCAACGGCACAAACAACCAGCGCCATTCCTGCCAACAAAGGCCGAATCCCCTGAGTAGCTGAAGACCGCTGCATCACAGTCGTTAATCCTGGAGAACACACCTGTATCCACACCGAAGGCTAAGCACTGCAAAAAAGGGGTAACGTACAGCCTAAAGCAAGGGCCGCACCACACACGCAACTCGGCCTTTAAACCCCTCAAGACATCCCCACTGACATGCTCCCTAGCTTACTATATCACAAGGTGGAAAATCAAAAGAGGCTACAAACAGGAGAGAACTTTATTATCTGTCTCATACTTTAAACTGCATCTTCACCAAGAATAATAGCAGGAGCCCTAAACACAAATTCTCAAACCCTGCTGTAAAACAAAAGTGAAACCCCCTGGAAAATACAAGTTTATTCAGCAGCAAGCCTGAACTATTCTCCTTACATAAAGTATCTGCACAGAAGTTTAACACTGAAATAACATTGCTAGCCTGTATGAAGGTGGACAAATATTTGAAGTCACTTGCTACATCCCCAGAATACAGAATGGGTTCCAAGGGTAAACAAGCTGACAAAAAGTTACACCAGGTACCAGATACACCCGGTGACACAACACGTCATAAACATACAAACAAACAGCTTTCAATGTCCCAGTCTTACCTATCTCTCCTGTCGCTACCCACAGACCCTCCATACTGGGAAAAAAGGGACAACCTCCCCCCCCTGTCTCTCATAGATATACCTACTACTACACTCCTGTAACTATACATACCCATGACACTTAATTTTAATATAGTCTCATGGAATGTAGGAGGGATAACATCCCCAACCAAAAGAAGTAAAACACTGCAATATCTCAAATTCCATCCACACTGACATTGCCCTATTGCAAGAAACGCACCTTACGGCAGAAGAACATGAGAAACTAAAAATTAGATGGGTGGGCCAAATCTTTCACTCTCCTACGGAGAATAGAAAGCATGGTGTAGCAGTCTTGGTCCGTAAGAATCTTCTAATTACCTTCTCCAACACACAAATAGATAAGAAGGGGAGATACATAATTACCACAATTCAATTCAACTCGCACAAATACCTACTATGCAATGTATATGGCCCGAACCGCCCTGACCAGATTTTCTGGTCAACCTTACAATCAATCTTCACCACACACTGTGACCTACCTATGATAGTGGGAGGCGATCTCAACTTAGCCCAAACCTTTCCTTTGGATCGGTTTGTCGACCCCTGGCACCCTAGCACATCAAGAGGTTCTTGATCTAAACACAAACAAGAAACAAGACACATATCCATATTAAGAGATGGTCTAGGACTGATAGATTTATGGAGAGCCCAATACCCAGATCAAAGAGACTATACCTGTGTTTCCAAATCACATCACACACTCTCACGTATTGATTACTTTCTCACCTCCCCACAAATAACTCCTAACATACTAAATACCTCCATCCTGCCAACTGCGATATCGGATCATGCCCCCATTCGGTTAATTATTCAACCACACAAAACAACCCCCCCACTAAAGAATTGGAGGTTCCCCTCCTACCTATACACCAACAAGGATTTTAGACAGCACTTGAAATCTTTTTAGCTAGAATATACGTTTGACAATGACCAACATAGATAAAATGCAGACCTGTTTTGGCACACCTCCAAGTCAGTGATTAGGGGAATAATTACAGTTTACACAGCTCACCATAAAAAAATAACAAAAAAAGATAACCACACAGCTCCTAACTGATCATACTAGTGCATATAATACATACCTAGCCCACCCCTCTGAGTCAAATCTACAGAAATTACAACACTAAGAAAGAAAGGGACACACACTTACAAATTATCGACCATAAGTTCAACCTACATAGAAAAAAAGGAAATTACTGGCAAATCTAGTTAGACTATGCACATCGAAATCTATTATCACTGCCATCCAGGCAGGAACACACCTCAAGACGGATACGAATAACATAATGAAATAATTCACTGCATATTATAAATCCTTGTACACCAAACAACAAGTTAAGGAAACAGATAAACAGACATTTTGGAACAATATCAGAATACCTAGCTTAACTGACATACAAAGAGACAGTCTCAACTCACCCATACACATACAAGAGGTCCTCAAGGCCATTGGTAACTCAAAAATAGGAAAAGCAGCAGGTCTAGACTTTCTACCCATCGAATATTACAAAATCCTTAGCACAGACATAGCTCCAACTCTAGCCCATACCTTCTCCAATTATCTGTCAGGACAAAACGCCGGACATTAGGTTCACAGACGCCCATAACTGCATCCTCCCAAAACCAGACAGAGACCCCATTTTAACCCCATCATACAGGCCTATCTCGCTACTCAACAGCGATTACAAGCTATTACCAGACCTGATACACACTGAACAGACAAGCTTCATAAAACACCGCTCCTCTGTAGTTAATATCAGGAAAACTCTTGCAGTCTTCTCATATTACAACAACTTGCAAAACACTGATACCTCTAACTCAAATGCAAATTCCTGTCTACTATCAATAGATGCGGAAAAGACATTCGATAGAATAGAGTTGGACCATCTTTACACCTCTATGGCCACTTTCGGTATATCCAGCAATTTGTTAACAACTATTCAACAACTATACAAAGCACCCTCTGCCTCATTAATAATTAACGCCCCATATCTCCCCCCCTTTTCTTTTAGAAAGGATGACCAGGCAGGGGTGCCCACTGTCCCCACTACTTTTCAATCGCAATAGAACCACTGACATGCTACATCAGACAACACAGCGAAGGACTAAAAGTACATAAACAAACCATACACCTATCACTTTACGCGGACAACCTTTTCCTATACGTCCCCAACCCACACACCAATATACATAAGCTATTGGACATCATGGGTCAATTCTGTAACATATCAGGTTACAAAATAAACATTGACAAGTCTTAACTTGCAATGACAAGAAAACCCAACTGTAAGGTCTAGACTTAAAAATCACTAAGGGAACCATTAAATACCTAGTAAAGGGCTGGAGAAACCTACCCCCCTCTCTCTAACAGGTAGAAACCAACTCATAAAAATGATTATCCTTCCAAAGTTATTGTATCCACTCCAAATGCTCCCTTTATTACTGGCAAAACGGGATCTAAGTAACCTAGCAACCCTATTCGGTAAATTCATATGTAAAAAAAAAAAAAACATTAGCAGAGCACATCTAGCAATGCCAATAAAATATGGGGGGCTGGGCCTGCCTAACTTGCAGTGGTACAACTGGGTTTCTCTGGCCAAAATAGTAGTGGGATGGTTGGTTCGTTCAGACCATTTCTGCCCATCCGTAAAACGTGAACTACTGAAACCCATTCATCCCGCATTCCTGCCACACACAATGTTGTCCTCACTCCCACCTCACATCAAACAAAACATTTTATTTAGAGACCCACTGAGATGCTGGGCCTAAATAACAGTGGGAACACCAGGGTCTAACCTCAGTAACTCAATTGATTCATCACACTTCCCGCCAAATGCTCCCCTTTTCAGACCTTCAAACACAATACACCCTTCCCAACTCCCACAGATTCGCATATTTTCAAAGCCGACACTATGTTCATACTTTGTTGACTGAGGGACTAACATCACTAGATATAAGTAATATAGACACTTTATGCAACCTAGCCAAACAGGGACTTCACTCAATTTCCCCTAATTAGAAACTCATAGCAATACATTATGAAACACAAACTACACAGCATATCTTGACAAAATGGCAAAACTAAAGAATTCCTAACTTCACACAAGAACTCACAAAGCATAGCTGCAACAAGAGAAACCACATTATCCGCAAATCTACGGGAAATCCAAATAAAATTCCTGCATAACGCATATATAATAGATTCAATGTTTTCTTACAGCGCTGAAAGTGTGGACCTATAGCTCCTGTCTATAGTGGGTCCCCAGGTGCCCACTTTTAGAAAATATGTGTCAAAACGTGGTTTAGAAAGGAGCGCCAAATCTTGGCGAGGTCTGGTGCGGTATAGGTGTGAAAATATGGTATTCTGTCTGAGAAATTGTATAGCGCTATAGCTCAGCTACAATTATGGTAGTTGTGCTGTATAGATGTGTAGGTTTTGATATCTAGATATAAGATCTAAGAGTGGCACAGTTGATACATAAAAGCATTTAATACATATTAAACATATAAAACAAGGGTGTCGTTTAAAATATATTTTAACAGAACGGCAAGAAATAATGTGTAAAAACACATAAACACATAAATATCTATAAAAACACGCGTGTTTTGCTTTTTAGCTGTATGTATAATGTCTCATAAAATTCGTCTCATATATAGTTGTGTTGGCATAAATCTGAAAATAATAAACAATAAAAAATAATAAAAAACAATGAAAAGTAAATAATGTCCAATAATCCCTTCTCAAAGTTAAGAGATATATAAAAAAAGGTTAAGTAGTGTCCAAAAATCCCTTCTCAAAGTTAAGAGATATAAATAGATTTTCACATGTGTATCCAAAAAATAAACTGTCCAAATTTAAGTGTTGTCCAAAAACGTGGTATAAATGAATAGTGCAAATCCAGCGGATTCAAAAGTTCTATTAAAAAAGCTTTGCAAAAAACATTTCAAAGAGACATTTAAAAAACATCAAAATGAAGGTAGAAAAAAAGGTCTATCAAAATATGGTGACAAAGAATAATCCGTGAAGTCAATCCAAAATAGTGATAAAAATAAGTCCAAAAAAGATGTAAAATATCCAAAAGATAAAAAACAAAAATAAATGATTAGTATGTGCACAAACTAGTGAGAGTGATCCCAAAAAGGGGGCTTATGTGGAGGGGTTATGTTTCCATGTAGAAAAATTATTTGCTGTATAAAAAGAAAAAAGAAAAAAGAAAAATAAGCAAAAATACAAAAATATAAATAAAAATAATCCTAGGGAATCTTCAAACCCTGAAAATAAAAGATAATAACAATAGTGTAATACTGTATTATAATTCAACAATCAAGGAATAAATAGCTCACCATAGCTCTGTCAACGCGTTTCGGCCCTCAAGAGAGGCCTTTATTATCTTTTATTTTCAGGGTTTGAAGATTCCCTAGGATTATTTTTATTTATATTTTTGTATTTTTGCTTATTTTTATTTTTTCTTTTTATACAGCAAATAATTTTTCTACATGGAAACATAACCCCTCCACATAAGCCCCCTTTTTGGGATCACTCTCACTAGTTTGTGCACATACTAATCATTTATTTTTGTTTTTTATCTTTTGGATATTTTACATCTTTTTTGGACTTATTTCTATCACTATTTTGGATTGACTTCACGGATTATTCTTTGTCACCATATTTTGATAGACCTTTTTTTCTACCTTCATTTTGATGTTTTTTAAATGTCTCTTTGAAATGTTTTTTGCAAAGCTTTTTTAATAGAACTTTTGAATCCGCTGGATTTGCACTATTCATTTATACCACGTTTTTGGACAACACTTAAATTTGGACAGTTTATTTTTTGGATACACATGTGAAAATCTATTTATATCTCTTAACTTTGAGAAGGGATTTTTGGACACTACTTAATCTTTTTTTATATATCTCTTAACTTTGAGAAGGGATTATTGGACATTATTTACTTTTCATTGTTTTTTATTATTTTTTATTGTTTATTATTTTCAGATTTATGCCAACACAACTATATATGAGACGAATTTTATGAGACATTATACATACAGCTAAAAAGCAAAACACGCGTGTTTTTATAGATATTTATGTGTTTATGTGTTTTTACACATTATTTCTTGCCGTTCTGTTAAAATATATTTTAAACGACACCCTTGTTTTATATGTTTAATATGTATTAAATGCTTTTATGTATCAACTGTGCCACTCTTAGATCTTATATCTAGATATCAAAACCTACACATCTATACAGCACAACTACCATAATTGTAGCTGAGCTATAGCGCTATACAATTTCTCAGACAGAATACCATATTTTCACACCTATACCGCACCAGACCTCGCCAAGATTTGGCGCTCCTTTCTATAACGCATATATAACTCCTGGACTACGCTCCAAATCGGTCCCAAACGCACAAAACATATGCAACAAATGCTAAGCCCCTTCCCCAGACATGGTCCACTTAGTGTGGGACTGTCCTAAACTGCAAAGGTTCTGGGGCAAAACAACGTTCTGGATTTCAAAATTATTTAAGGCAAAAATTACTTTGACTGCAACATACATATTCTTCTTTCAGGACCACCCCCCCCAACACCACAGATTCCTTAACATGGCAGTGCTGATAGCAAGGAAACTAATATTGCAATACTGGGCCAAGCAAAGAGAACCCCCTTTTAAAAAACTGATTAAAGTGATACACCACCAAATGTTGATAGAACAGGTTGATGCTCAGGGCAACCAAGATGCTAGGGTAAAACCATTTATGCACAATGGGAACCATTCCTACTGCACATACCTGAGGGTCTGAGGACCAAAATCCTACACCCTTTCGGACAGACAATCTCTGTTTATTCTTAATGAAAATCTACACGGCAGATGGTGCCTACCTGATCCTAATCCTGACAACTGAGTCACCTAGATTAACTTTGAATGACACTCATAATCCAACAGTAGGGCTAGAGATAAAAACTACACCCACTCACCGAGGATCGACTCGCAAACACCTCTCAGGTAACCCTTATACTTCATCTGAAGTCTACAAGATAGTACAACTATATCTGGTCAAACCTCTGATCCCTTAAGGGGTTATTAATGGTCCTGCTTAACTATAGAACTTTCAGCTATAGAACAGAACCCAGAGCTTGGATGCCACCTCGTATTCATAGAAAATCCGGTGGACACATGTTACTGAAATTACTGACTCTGATAGATGCGTAGTTAATTTTTCAATAAAGTTGGGGTCCTACCAACACATTTTGCAATTTCTAAAACTGTGGATATGGCTACCCAAGCTCTATACTATATAATACTATATAATGTTTATGTTTATGTTTGTGTGGTATAACTTGTATATTTTGGTTTAATCTTGGTTTTATTTTGGTTTAGTTTTAGTTAGTTATATTTAAAACACCTCACAATGCCGTTGTACCAAAATGTGGACACATGCACACGGACTAATTCACCGAAATGTGATTGATTTATTTTGTCTGCACTACGTGAATCATTGTCATTACTGTCTTGTAATATCGTGTGGTGTTGTACAAGCTTCTTTCAAAAATAAAGATATAAAAAAAAATAAAAAAAATTGTATTCTCTATCTGAATCATGAAAGAAAAAAAATGGTTTTCCAGGACCTCTCGACGCGGACACTACAGCGGAGGAAAGAGTTCGCTCCAATCACCCCCTTATTACGGAATAAAAAGATTCCATATAGCTGGGGATTCCAGACGCATATCTGGACCATCAGGAACAATTCCCGCCACATATGTAGGACCCCAGAGGATATCCCAAATTTTTGTTCCACACTGGACCTGGACTCCCCTTCCGGGTTCCCCTCCCACGCTCACACCATGTCTTCTCCACCCAAGAGACAAAACCCACCAGCCGAATTATGGCATACCGTCCTACAAAAAAAGAACAAACCAAATGTGGTCTCACCTAGGAGCCAAACTGCTCCCAGCCCCGCTTCTTCGTCCCATTCTACCTAACAACTTCTCCACCATTAGTTTGTAAAGACTTTGTATATTGTACGGACTCGTGATTAAAGCTCCCCACCAGATCGAGCAAATAAATGTACCATGTGTTTGTAACTCTTTTGCATTTTACAGGTCTCTGTACTTACACTCCCGTACAATAACTCCCGTTCTCCCAATCTCCCTCCTCCCCCCGTTCTAGCCTTCCCACCCTCCCATTACTTATACCCCCCTACCCCTCCCGTCCTAAAATCCCTTTGGCCAGGGTATTCTGCTCTACTAATACCACTAGATCCACCCATTATAGGGCTAGTAGTGGTCATACCTCCTAATTACTCTCATTTATGCCCTATAATAGGAAGAGAGTTTGTTCTCCTTTTGTTTACCTTGTTGGTAATTTCATGTTTTGTATTGTCGTTAATATTTTATTGTTTACCATTACTTTTTTTATTACTGAATTGTACGTTAAATGTATTGTTCTCATCTGCAGGAAACCACTCACTCTTACACATACTCTGCACTACAGTAAGGTCCCCCTTCCTCAATTGCCAGATATCTCTTTACTTTCCCTGCAATATTGATGGCTAGCAATACCAAAAAAGCAGTGCAGAAGTTAACCCTTCTTCCCAAAATGCAAAAGGTCTAAATTCACCCTAGAAAAGATCGAAAGCCCTGCTATCCAGAAGGCAAGTGGATATTTTGTTTCTCCAGGAGACACACTTTAAACGTAATAAAGAGCACAAATATTTTGGTAAGATTTTTACCACCCACTACCATAGTTCAAATAGCTCTAAAGGGGGCGGAGTTAGTTATCAATAAATCCATTCCTTTTACACTTATACAATCCACTAAAGACTCCGAAGGCAGATATTTAGGCCTGGTAGACTTACTTTACGACAGACCCATCACACTTATAAATATATACGCCCCGAACACCAACCAAACTGCATTCTTTAAAAACACCCTTAACAAAATTACAGATATCACTAAAGGACCAACCTTTATTGCGGGAGATTTCAATGTCTCCTTACACCTCTCTAAGGATAGCTCAAATCCCAACATTAAAATATAAAAAAAAATTACAAACACTCTTTGGAAAAGGATTAGAGACCTTAACCTGTATGATACTTGGCTTCTTATTCACCAAGACACACGTGACTACACCTTTTTCTCTCATCCCAACAAATCCTACAGCCGTCTCGATTATATACTTTCGAATCAGGCGGCACTAGCCCTAGTTAATAGATGTGATATTTCTCCCACATCTTGGTCAGACCACTCCGCTGTAAAACTCCAACTATCCTGGTACAATACACCCTTAACACCATACCAATGGAGACTCGATGAAACCCTTCTCAACAACCCTGACACAGTTACACAACTTAGCAAAACCATTGCCGAATATTTTACTTTCAATCAGCATTCTGTCAACAGCAAATATACCTTATGGGAGGCACACAAATGTGTGCTTCGAGGGGAACTGATTAAGTTAAAGTCCCAGCATTTAAGAACACATAGACAGTCCTATAAGAACCTGGCAGACTCATTTGCTAGACTAGACCATGCCCATAAACTATCCCCAACTAACCCCCTTATAAAAAATTACCTACACAGGGCTAGACTCGCACTAGATAGTTTTTTACAAATTGATTACCAAGCATTACGCACAAAAACAAAGTATGTTCTATTACGAAAATAACAGATTAGGCAAACTATTGGCCAGGGCACTGAAAAAGAAAAGATTAAAGTCACACATATATGAAATCCATCAACCTAACTCCTCAATTACTCTTAAAACTACTAAAGACATCCTTCAATCTTTTCACGACTACTACTCCGCTCTCTATAATCTCCATATGGACATGCCAACACAATCAACACCCCTGTCCATGACTGAATACGTTTCCAACACACAATTACCCACACTTTCATCTGACCAGCTTAAAGACCTTAACAAGCCTATTTCAAATCACGAACTGCTTGCAGCCATTAAATCATTAAATAATGGTAAAAGTCCAGACCCTGATGGACTATCAGGCAAGTACTACCATACATTCTCATCAGTACTTGCACCACATCTCACACACCTATTTAATGAAGTGTCTCACAACAACCCCTTCCCCCAATCCATGCTAGAGGCAAATGTAGTAGTCATCCCCAAGCCAGGGAAACCACTCACCGTACCGGCAAATTTTCATCCCATATCTCTTCTCAACACAGATATCAAATTGTACACAAAAATGCTCGCTACCCGCATTAACACTATACTATCATCTTTAATTCATTTAAACCAAGCAGGCTTTACCCCTTGAACATATCCCAATAAAGTGATATAAAAGAGCGCTGATATTTAAAATATAAAAAAAAACAGAATTTATGCTTACCTGATAAATTACTTTCTCCAACGGTGTGTCCGGTCCACGGCGTCATCCATTACTTGTGGGAAATATTCTCCTCCACAGGGAAAGGCAAGGAGAGCACACAGCAAGAGCTGTCCATATAGCTCCCCCTCTGGCTCCGCCCCCCAGTCATTCGACCGACGGTTAGGAGAAAATGGAGAAACTATAAAGGTGCCGTGGTGACTGTAGTGTATAAAGAAAAAATTTTCAACCTGATTAAAAAACCAGGGTGGGCCGTGGACCGGACACACCGTTGGAGAAAGTAATTTATCAGGTAAGCATAAATTCTGTTTTCTCCAACATTGGTGTGTCCGGTCCACGGCGTCATCCATTACTTGTGGGAACCAATACCAAAGCTTTAGGACACGGATGAAGGGAGGGAGCAAATCAGGTTACCTAAACGGAAGGCACCACGGCTTGCAAAACCTTTCTCCCAAAAATAGCCTCTGAAGAAGCAAAAGTATCAAATTTGTAGAATTTGGCAAAAGTGTGCAGAGAAGACCAAGTCGCTGCCTTACATATCTGGTCAACAGAAGCCTCGTTCTTGTAGGCCCATGTGGAAGCCACAGCCCTAGTAGAGTGATACGGTCAGGAGGCTGCCGTCCGGCAGTCTCATAAGCCAAGCGGATAATGCTTTTCAGCCAGAAAGAGAGAGAGGTAGCAGTAGCTTTTTGACCTCTCCTCTTACCAGAGTAAACGACAAACAAAGATTAGGTTTGTCTAAAATCTTTTGTTGCTTCTAAATAGAACTTTAAAGCATGAACAACATCTAAATTGTGTAATAAACGTTCCTTCTTTGAAACTGGATTCGGACACAAAGAAGGAACAACTATTTCCTGGTTGATGTTCTTGTTGGAAACAACTTTTGGAAGAAAACCAGGCTTAGTACACAAAACAACCTTATCTGAATGAAAAACCAGATATGGTGGATTACACTGCAAAGCAGATAATTCAGAAACTCTTCTAGCAGAAGAAATAGCAACCAAAACAGAACTTTCCAAGATAATAACTTAATATCTATGGAATGTAAAGGTTCAAACGGAACCCCTTGAAGAACTGAAAGAACTAAATTTAGACTCCAAGGAGGAGTCATGGGTCTGTAAACAGGCTTGATTCTAACCAAAGCCTGAACAAAAAGCTTGTACATCTGGCAAAGCTGCCAGTCGTTTGTGCAACAAGACGGATAATGCAGAAATCTGTCCTTTTAGAGAACTAGCTGACAACCCTTTATCCAAACCTTCTTGGAGAAAGGAGAGAATCTTTGGAATTTTAATCTTACTCCAGGAGAATCCTTTGGATTCACACCAACAGATATATCTTTTCCATATTTTATGGTAAATCTTTCTAGTCACAGGTTTTCTGGCTTGGACCAGAGTATCTATCACAGAATTTGAAAACCCACGCTTGGATAAAATCAAGCGTTCAATTTCCAAGCAGTCAGATGCAGAGAAACTAGATTTGGATGTTCGAATGGACCTTGTAATAGAAGATCCTGTCTCAAAGGTAGCTTCCATGGTGGAGCCGGTGACATATTCACCAGGTCTGCATACCAAGTCCTGCGTGGCCATGCAGGAGCTATCAGAATCACTGAGGCCTTCTCCTGTTTGATCCTGGCTATGAGCCTGGGAAGGAGAGGAAACGGTGGAAACACATATGCTAGGTTGAACGACTAATGCATCCACTAGAGTCGCCTTGGGATCCCTGGATCTGGACCCGTAGCAAGGTATCTTGAAGTTCTGACGGGACGCCATTAGATCCATGTCTGGAATGCCCCATAATTGGGTTAACTGAGCAAAGACCTCCGGATGGAGTTCCCACTCCCCCGGATGGAAAGTCTGACGACTCAAATAGTCCGCCTCCCAGTTGTCTACTCCTGGGATGTGAATAGCAGATAGATGGCAGGAGTGATTCTCTGCCCATTGGATTATCTTGGTTACTTCCTTCATCGCTAGGGAACTCTTTGTTCCCCCCTGATGATTGATGTACGCAACAGTCGTTATGTTGTCCGACTGAAATCTTATGAACCTTGCTTCCGCTAGCTGAGGCCAAGCCAGGAGCGCATTGAATATAGCTCTTAGTTCCAAAATGTTTATCGGGAGAAGCGACTCTTCCCGCGACCATAGGCCCTGAGCTTTCAGGGAGTCCCAGACCGCGCCCCACCCCAAGAGGCTGGCGTCGGTCGTGACGATGACCCACTCCGGTCTGCGGAAACTCATTCCCTGAGACAGGTGATCCTGGGTCAACCACCAGAGAAGTGAGTCCCTGGTTACCTGATCTACTTGAATTTGGGGAGACAAGTCTGTATAGTCCCCATTCCACTGATTGAGCATGCATAGCTGTAATGGTCTTAGATGAATTCGAGCAAAAGGAACCACATCCAATCCTGTAACGAGTATAAAGGTAAATAAAGAATAAATCATACTCACAGAGAAGAATACCCTCTTAGCGAGATAGTGTCTAAACATCCAACGTACGTTTCACCAAATACATTATTTTTCTCAAGTATCTACAATACAATAACATCTACAATATAAAGCTAGGCTGTTACATGACCAAAGGGCCCGATAATCTAAAGAATTGATGGCCAAGTTCCTAACATATGGGGGCCACAGATCAGTATTTTAGATGCTTTAAAGGCTGCAGATCAATAATTTAGAAGCCTCAAGGGCCACAAATAATACATTTCCTAAAAATGTCCAGTAGCCCCGGGTCCGATTTGGGGAAGGTTGCAGGGTAGACTGTATCTGCAGTTCTCCTCTTTACAGGGCTCTTTTGAGTTGTGACAACTTTGTTTGACCATCATCAGAATTCCCCAAAGAAAAAAAGTTCTAGTTTTGCTTTTTCTTGGGACCACAAAAACGATGACCCAGTTTCTTTGTTTTTCTTCCCCAGTTGGTTATTGCTTATATAAAGTTCTCTGGTCTAGCGAGATTATCGTAAAGAAGTCTCTTCAGTACTGCAAGGGCCCTCAAACATAGTTAAAAAGGCTTTTTTTCAGAGCAGTTCTTGTGTGGTCTTATTATTATACATTTGTTGATTAAGCATTTCTAAACTATATAAAATATATTTAGTTATGTGTAATGGAACAACTTTTGAGCAATTTTTGGTTTAGAACCCTGGGTAGCGCTTGCTGATTGCTGGCTACATCTAGCCACCAATCAGCAAGCGCTACCCATGTGCCAAACCAAAGATGGGTCGGCTCCTAAGCTTACATTACTACTTTTTCAAATAAAGATACTAAGAGAATAAAGAGAATTTGATAATAGGAGTAAATTAGAAAGTTGCTTAAAAGTGCCTGCTCTATCTGAATCACGAAATAAAAAATATTTGGGTTTAGTGTCCCTTTAAGAACAATACACTTTTTTGTTATTGTTAAAGGGACATGAAACCCAAAATGTTTCTTTCATGATTTAGAAAGAGCATACAATTTTAAGCAACTTTCTCATTTACTTCTATTATCTAATTTTCTTCATTTTCTTTATATTATTTGCTGAAAAGCATATCTAAATAGGCTCAGTAGCTGCTGATTGGTGGCTGCACATAGATGTCTCGTGTGATTGGTTCACCCATGTATATTGCTATTTCTTAAACAAAGGATATCTAAAGAATGAAACAAATTAGATAATAGAAGTAAATTAGAGTGTTATTTACAATTGTATTCTCTACCTGATTCATGAAAGAAAATGTTGGGGTTTAGTGTCCCTTTGAATGTTTAACTTTTTAGCATTGCTCGAGTGCCCATCTGTATGTCTTGCAACCTTGGAGCACGAGAAATTAGAAACTTGACAGAAGCCCCTGCTTTTATGGCCTTGTAGAAAACATACAGACTATAGAGATAAAACAATCCAGTCTACAAGAACATGAAATAGAATTTCTTTCATGATTTAGACAGAACATACAATTTTTAAACAACTTTTCCAACTTTCTTCTATTATCAATTTAGTGTTATTCTATTAGTATCCTTTCTGAAGGAGCAGCAATGAACGACTGGGAGCTAGCTGAGCACATTGGTAAATAAATGACAAAAGGCATATATGTGCAGTTAATCAGCAGCTAGCTCCCAGCTCCCGAGCCTACCTAGGTATCCTTTTTTCAACAAAGGATACCAAGAGAACAACTCAAATTAGATAATAGAAGTAAGCTGACAATCTGTCCCACCACAGGGGTTACACCTTATACTATATGCCAGGAACAGGGAAGAGAGTTTTTCTTGCTTCTTTATTTACATTCTCCTATATTCAAGTTGAACTGATTCACATTTCTTTGTATGTGTATTTTACCCAAGGGTTTGAATCCTCTTCCTCCCCTCAGATAGGAAAATAAACCCTCAGATACTCAGCCGTCAGCTTTAGCCAGCACGGGTAGTGCAGGGGTAGTTTGCGTGGGTAGGGTACGGGGTTGTAGTGGTTTAGGGGTTAATAGGTTAGGGGTTTTCTTGCTGTGTTTTTTTGTTGTTGTTTAGGGGTTAAGAAGTGTAGGGTTTAATGCAGTGGGCTATTGGCAATTTAGGAGTTAATAGGTTAGGAAGTTTATTGTGTTGGGCTATTGCCGGTTTAGGTGTTAAGTAATGTAGGGTTAGTATGCCGTGGTGGGTTATATCGGTTTAGGCGCACATAGGTATATTTATGAGGCGTGTTGCTATATATTACTTTACATCGCCCATGACGGTGGTGATGCTTGTTGGAATATAATCGCCAGCATCGCCACCCATTGAGATGTATAGTAAAAACGCCTCTCGGCAATGTCGCCTGTTAACAATGATGTCGGCGGCTTGGAATATAATGCTTAGTTCAGATCCCCTATGCAGAACATGCTGTGATCTGAGATATGCTTGTCTGCAGGACGAACCGGACACATGCAGGAACTGTTTTTTTTATATCTTTTATTTAGAACCCATAATGAAAACAAACAATAGAGATAGAGTTAATGACCTTTACACACCACGCAGGGTGATCCAAAAAACAAAGACTCATATAGCTGTAAATATTGCTACAGGAAACAATATCCTTTATACATTCAAAAGGTCAATAAACATAAGTAACATTTGAAAGTGCTCTGCGTCATAAAAACAGAATTTATGTTTACCTGATAAATTACTTTCTCCAACGGTGTGTCCGGTCCACGGCGTCATCCTTACTTGTGGGATATTCTCTTCCCCAACAGGAAATGGCAAAGAGCCCAGCAAAGCTGGTCACATGATCCCTCCTAGGCTCCGCCTACCCCAGTCATTCGACCGACGTTAAGGAGGAATATTTGCATAGGAGAAACCATATGATACCGTGGTGACTGTAGTTAAAGAAAATAAATTATCAGACCTGATTAAAAAACCAGGGCGGGCCGTGGACCGGACACACCGTTGGAGAAAGTAATTTATCAGGTAAACATAAATTCTGTTTTCTCCAACATAGGTGTGTCCGGTCCACGGCGTCATCCTTACTTGTGGGAACCAATACCAAAGCTTTAGGACACGGATGATGGGAGGGAGCAAATCAGGTCACCTAGATGGAAGGCACCACGGCTTGCAAAACCTTTCTCCCAAAAATAGCCTCAGAAGAAGCAAAAGTATCAAACTTGTAAAATTTGGTAAAAGTGTGCAGTGAAGACCAAGTCGCTGCCCTACATATCTGATCAACAAAAGCCTCGTTCTTGAAGGCCCATGTGGAAGCCACAGCCCTAGTGGAATGAGCTGTGATTCTTTCGGGAGGCTGCCGTCCGGCAGTCTCGTAAGCCAATCTGATGATGCTTTTAATCCAAAAAGAGAGAGAGGTAGAAGTTGCTTTTTGACCTCTCCTTTTACCGGAATAAACAACAAACAAGGAAGATGTTTGTCTAAAATCTTTTGTAGCATCTAAATAGAATTTTAGAGCGCGAACAACATCCAAATTGTGCAACAAACGTTCCTTCTTCGAAACTGGTTTCGGACACAGAGAAGGTACGATAATCTCCTGGTTAATGTTTTTGTTAGAAACAACTTTTGGAAGAAAACCAGGTTTAGTACGTAAAACCACCTTATCTGCATGGAACACCAGATAAGGAGGAGAACACTGCAGAGCAGATAATTCTGAAACTCTTCTAGCAGAAGAAATTGCAACCAAAAACAAAACTTTCCAAGATAATAACTTAATATCAACGGAATGTAAGGGTTCAAACGGAACCCCCTGAAGAACTGAAAGAACTAAGTTGAGACTCCAAGGAGGAGTCAAAGGTTTGTAAACAGGCTTGATTCTAACCAGAGCCTGAACAAAGGCTTGAACATCTGGCACAGCTGCCAGCTTTTTGTGAAGTAACACAGACAAGGCAGAAATCTGTCCCTTCAGGGAACTTGCAGATAATCCTTTTTCCAATCCTTCTTGAAGGAAGGATAGAATCTTAGGAATCTTAACCTTGTCCCAAGGGAATCCTTTAGATTCACACCAACAGATATATTTTTTCCAAATTTTGTGGTAAATCTTTCTAGTTACAGGCTTTCTGGCCTGAACAAGAGTATCGATAACAGAATCTGAGAACCCTCGCTTCGATAAGATCAAGCGTTCAATCTCCAGGCAGTCAGCTGGAGTGAGACCAGATTCGGATGTTCGAACGGACCTTGAACAAGAAGGTCTCGTCTCAAAGGTAGCTTCCATGGTGGAGCCGATGACATATTCACCAGATCTGCATACCAAGTCCTGCGTGGCCACGCAGGAGCTATCAAGATCACCGACGCCCTTTCCTGATTGATCCTGGCTACCAGCCTGGGGATGAGAGGAAACGGCGGGAATACATAAGCTAGTTTGAAGGTCCAAGGTGCTACTAGTGCATCCACTAGAGCCGCCTTGGGATCCCTGGATCTGGACCCGTAGCAAGGAACTTTGAAGTTCTGACGAGAGGCCATCAGATCCATGTCTGGAATGCCCCACAGTTGAGTGACTTGGGCAAAGATTTCCGGATGGAGTTCCCACTCCCCCGGATGCAATGTCTGACGACTCAGAAAATCCGCTTCCCAATTTTCCACTCCTGGGATGTGGATAGCAGACAGGTGGCAGGAGTGAGACTCCGCCCATAGAATGATTTTGGTCACTTCTTCCATCGCCAGGGAACTCCTTGTTCCCCCCTGATGGTTGATGTACGCAACAGTTGTCATGTTGTCTGATTGAAACCGTATGAACTTGGCCCTCGCTAGCTGAGGCCAAGCCTTGAGAGCATTGAATATCGCTCTCAGTTCCAGAATATTTATCGGTAGAAGAGATTCTTCCCGAGACCAAAGACCCTGAGCTTTCAGGGATCCCCAGACCGCGCCCCAGCCCATCAGACTGGCGTCGGTCGTGACAATGACCCACTCTGGTCTGCGGAAGGTCATCCCTTGTGACAGGTTGTCCAGGGACAGCCACCAACGGAGTGAGTCTCTGGTCCTCTGATTTACTTGTATCCTCGGAGACAAGTTTGTATAGTCCCCATTCCACTGACTGAGCATGCACAGTTGTAATGGTCTTAGATGAATGCGCGCAAAAGGAACTATGTCCATTGCCGCTACCATCAAACCTATCACTTCCATGCACTGCGCTATGGAAGGAAGAGGAACGGAATGAAGTATCCGACAAGAGTCTAGAAGTTTTGTTTTTCTGGCCTCTGTCAGAAAAATCCTCATTTCTAAAGAGTCTATTATTGTTCCCAAGAAGGGAACCCTTGTTGACGGAGATAGAGAACTCTTTTCCACGTTCACTTTCCATCCGTGAGATCTGAGAAAGGCCAGGACGATGTCCGTGTGAGCCTTTGCTTGAGGAAGGGACGACGCTTGAATCAGAATGTCGTCCAAGTAAGGTACTACAGCAATGCCCCTTGGTCTTAGCACAGCTAGAAGGGACCCTAGTACCTTTGTGAAAATCCTTGGAGCAGTGGCTAATCTGAAAGGAAGCGCCACAAACTGGTAATGCTTGTCCAGGAATGCGAACCTTAGGAACCGATGATGTTCCTTGTGGATAGGAATATGTAGATACGCATCCTTTAAATCCACCGTGGTCATGAATTGACCTTCCTGGATGGAAGGAAGAATTGTTCGAATGGTTTCCATTTTGAACGATGGAACCTTGAGAAACTTGTTTAAGATCTTGAGATCTAAGATTGGTCTGAACGTTCCCTCTTTTTTGGGAACTATGAACAGATTGGAGTAGAACCCCATCCCTTGTTCTCCTAATGGAACAGGATGAATCACTCCCATTTTTAACAGGTCTTCTACACAACGTAAGAATGCCTGTCTTTTTATGTGGTCTGAAGACAACTGAGACCTGTGGAACCTCCCCCTTGGGGGAAGCCCCTTGAATTCCAGAAGATAACCTTGGGAGACTATTTCTAGCGCCCAAGGATCCAGAACATCTCTTGCCCAAGCCTGAGCGAAGAGAGAGAGTCTGCCCCCCACCAGATCCGGTCCCGGATCGGGGGCCAACATTTCATGCTGTCTTGGTAGCAGTGGCAGGTTTTTTGGCCTGCTTTCCCTTGTTCCAGCCTTGCATTGGTCTCCAAGCTGGCTTGGCTTGAGAAGTATTACCCTCTTGCTTAGAGGACGTAGCACTTTGGGCTGGTCCGTTTCTACGAAAGGGACGAAAATTAGGTTTATTTTTGGCCTTGAAAGGCCGATCCTGAGGAAGGGCGTGGCCCTTACCCCCAGTGATATCAGAGATAATCTCTTTCAAGTCAGGGCCAAACAGCGTTTTCCCCTTGAAAGGAATGTTAAGTAGCTTGTTCTTGGAAGACGCATCAGCTGACCAAGATTTCAACCAAAGCGCTCTGCGCGCCACAATAGCAAACCCAGAATTCTTAGCCGCTAACCTAGCCAATTGCAAAGTGGCGTCTAGGGTGAAAGAATTAGCCAATTTGAGAGCATTGATTCTGTCCATAATCTCCTCATAAGGAGGAGAATCACTATCGACCGCCTTTACCAGCTCATCGAACCAGAAACACACGGCCGTAGCGACAGGGACAATGCATGAAATTGGTTGTAGAAGGTAACCCTGCTGAACAAACATCTTTTTAAGTAAACCTTCTAATTTTTTATCCATAGGATCTTTGAAAGCACAACTATCTTCTATGGGTATAGTGGTGCGTTTGTTTAAAGTGGAAACCGCTCCCTCGACCTTGGGGACTGTCTGCCATAAGTCCTTTCTGGGGTCGACCATAGGAAACAATTTTTTAAATATGGGGGGAGGGACGAAAGGAATACCGGGCCTTTCCCATTCTTTATTTACAATGTCCGCCACCCGCTTGGGTATAGGAAAAGCTTCT
The DNA here is from genome assembly GCF_027579735.1 of Bombina bombina. Taxonomy (NCBI): domain Eukaryota; kingdom Metazoa; phylum Chordata; class Amphibia; order Anura; family Bombinatoridae; genus Bombina; species Bombina bombina. The sequence goes on from NC_069510.1 coordinate 87,638,368, forward strand.
GGGAGCCCCGGGACCTCTAGGAACTTGTCCATTTTACATAGTTTCTCTGGGATGACCAACTTGTCACAATCATCCAGAGTGGATAATACCTCCTTAAGCAGAATGCGGAGATGTTCCAACTTAAATTTAAACGTAATCACATCAGGTTCAGCTTGTTGAGAAATGTTCCCTGAATCAGTAATTTCTCCCTCAGACAAAACCTCCCTGGCCCCATCAGACTGGTTTAGGGGCCCTTCAGAACCATTATTATCAGCGTCGTCATGCTCTTCAGTATCTAAAACAGAGCAGTCGCGCTTACGCTGATAAGTGTGCATTTTGGCTAAAATGTTTTTGACAGAATTATCCATTACAGCCGTTAATTGTTGCATAGTAAGGAGAATTGGCGCGCTAGATGTACTAGGGGCCTCCTGAGTGGGCAAGATTCGTGTAGACGAAGGAGGGAATGATGCAGTACCATGCTTACTCCCCTCACTTGAGGAATCATCTTGGGCATCATTGTCATTGTCACATAAATCACATTTATTTAAATGAGAAGGAACTCTGGCTTCCCCACATTCAGAACACAGTCTATCTGGTAGTTCAGACATGTTAAACAGGCATAAACTTGATAACAAAGTACAAAAAACGTTTTAAAATAAAACCGTTACTGTCACTTTAAATTTTAAACTGAACACACTTTATTACTGCAATTGCGAAAAAATATGAAGGAATTGTTCAAAATTCACCAAAATTTCACCACAGTGTCTTAAAGCCTTAAAAGTATTGCACACCAAATTTGGAAGCTTTAACCCTTAAAATAACGGAACCGGAGCCGTTTTTAACTTTAACCCCTTTACAGTCCCTGGTATCTTCTTTGCTGAGACCCAACCAAGCCCAAAGGGGAATACGATACCAAATGACGCCTTCAGAAAGTCTTTTCTATGTATCAGAGCTCCTCACACATGCGACTGCATGTCATGCCTCTCAAAAACAAGTGCGCAACACCGGCGCGAAAATGAGGCTCTGCCTATGATTTTGGAAAGCCCCTAAAGAATAAGGTGTCTAAAACAGTGCCTGCCGATATAATCTTATCAAAATACCCAGATTAAATGATTCCTCAAGGCTAAATATGTGTTAATAATGAATCGATTTAGCCCAGAAAAAGTCTACAGTCTTAATAAGCCCTTGTGAAGCCCTTATTTACTATCTTAATAAACATGGCTTACCGGATCCCATAGGGAAAATGACAGCTTCCAGCATTACATCGTCTTGTTAGAATGTGTCATACCTCAAGCAGCAAGAGACTGCTCACTGTTCCCCCAACTGAAGTTAATTCCTCTCAACAGTCCTGTGTGGAACAGCCATGGATTTTAGTAACGGTTGCTAAAATCATTTTCCTCATACAAACAGAAATCTTCATCTCTTTTCTGTTTCTGAGTAAATAGTACATACCAGCACTATTTTAAAATAACAAACTCTTGATTGAATAATAAAAACTACAGTTAAACACTAAAAAACTCTAAGCCATCTCCGTGGAGATGTTGCCTGTACAACGGCAAAGAGAATGACTGGGGTAGGCGGAGCCTAGGAGGGATCATGTGACCAGCTTTGCTGGGCTCTTTGCCATTTCCTGTTGGGGAAGAGAATATCCCACAAGTAAGGATGACGCCGTGGACCGGACACACCTATGTTGGAGAAATAAAATCTACTTTGTCAGAATTATGCTGGTCTTGATAACTCTATGGTTCGGTAGCTGGGCTTTTTTTTTTTTTTTCCTTTTTTACTAAAATCACTAAATTATGCTACAAAAAAAAACTTTTCAAGTTCCTATTCGAACAGGCCCCGACAGGCCAAAGTAAATCCCGGATCGGGCAACAACAAAAAAATAAAAAAAAATAAAAATGAGAGCATGTAGCCTCAGTTAGGCAGTTCACCTCTGAGACATGCTTCTAATACGAAAATAGAGTTGCGAAATGGAAATATATATTGTTTCTGCACCCCAATAGGTAAGCTTTGTAGAAAATTAATCCACTTATTAAAAAAATCTTTTAACCTCTTGCTCTGAGTCGATAGATGTGTCATATTGTTCAATAGTTAATTTTAAATGGATCTTATTTATAAATTGGGCAAAGCTTGGAGATCTCTTAGATTTCCAAGAGGAGAAAATAATGTTCCTAGCACATAAAATTGAGAAGTTTATAAATACTGTGTTCAGGTTAAGCATCAAGGGCATCCTTTCGTGTAGCAAAATGACATCATCTATTTGAAGGTGTAACTGTTGTCTGAGTATTTTGGAGAGCCAGAATGATATTTTGGCCCAAAAAGATACAACCTTTGGACAACTCCAGATACAATGGCTTAAATTTGCGTTGGGAAAATTACACCTCCAACAGGCATAGCTTTGATTTTTGTTCCAAAGACTTAATGCGTGGGGCGTTACATATGTGCGGTTAATAAGTTTTAATTGCGACTCTCTCCAAGCTAATAGCGGGGTAGCTTGCCAAGCCCTCAAAAGACTTTAACTTATCGCCTCATTATTAATCCCTGGCATATCAGTTGCCCATCTGTGCGTCAAAAAAGTGAGATGATTCTCTCCCTATATTCTAGTTGAACTGATTCACATTTCTTTGTATGTGTATTTTACCCAAGGGTTTGAATCCTCTTCCTCCCCTCAGATAGGAAAATAAGCCCTCAGATACTCAGCCGTCAGCTTTAGCCAGCACGGGTAGTGCAGGGGTAGTTTGCGTGGGTAGGGTACAGGGTTGTAGTGGTTTAGGGGTTAATAGGTTAGGGGTTTTCTTGCTGTGTTTTTTTTTTGTTGTTTAGGGGTTAAGTAGTGTAGGGTTTAATGCGGTGGGCTATTGGCAATTTAGGAGTTAATAGGTTAGGAAGTTTATTGTGTTGGGCTATTGCCGGTTTAGGTGTTAAGTAATGTAGGGTTAGTATGCCGTGGTGGGTTATGTAGGTTTAGGCGCACATAGGTATATTTATGAGGCGTGTTGCTATATATTACTTTACATCGCCAATGACAGTGGTGATGCTTGTTGGAATATAATCGCCAGCATCGCTACCCATTGAGATGTATAGTAAAAACGCCTCTCGGCAATGCCGCCTGTTAACAATGATGTCGGCAGCTTGGAATATAATGCTTAGTTCAGATCCCCTATGCAGAACATGCTGTGATCTGAGATATGCTTGTCTGCAGGACGAACCGGACACATGCAAGAACTGTTAGCGCTTTTGCTTTTTTTGCAGTGCTGTTCCGCATCAAGCTGTTTTCTTCAAACAGCGCAGTACACTGGCTGCATAGTATAAGTTTTCCTCAACACAGTGCAGCCAGGGTGAATCAGTTTGAAAAGAACAAGCAAAAAAGGAGCAGCACTGCAAAGTGGCAAAGCATTGATATATGACTCTCTCTCTCTTTTTAAACCCCACCCCCTAGGTTCTCCTGGTCTGCAAAGCTGTGACTCCTAAATAAAAGACGTTCTTGTGAGCAATGCACCTTTTTTTTTACTAAATTTTTAACTTCTAATTATGTGACGTCAGACCAAGAGTTAAGGAAACACATTTATTTAAGAGACATTTGGAAAACTTGACAAAATGTATTTTTATTTTCTCTGCAGCTAATTTGCAATGCAATTTTCAACTGCTGCAATATATTATAAAACTTTAAAAAATTGCTTTATTTTCCAGATAATCATTACATTGCAATTGAGCTGGTGCTTTAGTGTAACTGCCTAATTTAAAATTAAATGTAATTTAAAAATGACCTGTAGAAAAGTTTTCACTACAAAAAATGTAATAGCAGAAAGTGAGATCTGGGGTTGAGATAAAAGATTAGACTGAAGTAAACGCTGGGCTATGTAGCGATACAGTACAGCAAGTAAGTGTTGTGGGATTCTAGAAATAGCTGTGCATCCTGCTGTTGCTTATTATATGTGCAGATCAGATGCGACACTCTAAGAGTAAACAACGTACCTACCAATCAATTAGCGAAACCCGTGGGAGTGCATAACAAGCAAAAGACATAACAAACAAATACCAAGATAATCAGTACTGGAAAATGTTTAAATCTGGAAAACATTACAGTGGGTGCTCAACAGAAAACATACGCACAGAGAGAAGCACACTCACAGGAACGAACAACTGGCTCAATACTATTGTTAGCCTGTTCTATGGCGATTTACCACCTGGGAGCAGCTTTTTTA